>NW_026652284.1:24897330-24928718 GCF_009828535.3 Hylobates moloch
TGGCCTACAAGGCCCTGAGTTATCTAGCTTACCTCTACCTTTCCTGCACCATCTGTCTTGCCCATTGTTCACCCTACTGTACAGAGATGTTTCCGCCTTGGAGTCTTTGTACTTTATACTCTCTCACCAAATAACTGCATGGTTCAAGTGCTCGAGTGCTTCAAGTCTTTGTCCAATATATAAGTAAGGCTTTTCCTGGTCACCTTAGAATAGCAATCTCTGCCCCCCACTACGTTTCCCTTGTCTGCCTTATTTTTCCTGTGGCACTTGTTACCGTCTGGCCTATTGTATGTTGTACTTACCTGTCACCTTCCACTGAAATGTAAACTGTGAGGGTGGTGGGAGGGGTGTTTTGTTCACTGCTGCATCCCTGTGCTAACACACAGCCTGGCACATAGCATCTACTTAAGTAGTAGTTGAATGATACTGTCGATGTTGGCTAGATGCAGTTGATTTTATGAGGCTAATGTCACAACATATAGTTTCTCTGTTCACCCCCTTAGGGAAACAATAGAGAAGCCTCAAGTTCCTCAGGAGAAATCAGAAGCAGTAAGAGAAAAAATGCTATCATTGTGGACACTTAGAAGTGAAATTTGAAACAAGAAACAACAAGTTTTCTACTGTGTACCTACTTACATTCTGGACATAGCACATCACAATCCTACAACAACCCTGTGCCTGTGAAGTCAGTATGTGGCTCCCATTTTACAGTTGAAAGAGGCTAAGAAAAGTGAAAGGCTTTTTAAGTTCATACACCAAGCAAGTTCCACCTGACTCCAAGGATCATGCTTTTCTTAATATGCCACACTACCTCCTTTCTGGATGAGAACCCAACCAGGAGTAAGGGATCCAGCTGTGGAGCTCAGCAAGCAAGATTGGTTTTTATTGTCTTTAGCACGAGGTAAAGTTGTCCTCAGAATTTCAATCAAGTGTTCATCAGACTAAGTGTGGCTGTTAATATTTGGGTCAGGAACAGGATTTGAATAACTAGTATTTCTCAATTGAGAGAGGAAAACCTTTGTAACCAAGATGCCTTCCTAGGATTCTTCTAGAAAAAGGTAAATGGGAAGCTTTTCATATCTACAATTTTGGTAAGCAATATTGCTAGTGGCTATTTTTGTTGTAGGCCTCGAGCTCCGTTTGCTAATCTAGAAAGTGCATATCTGGGCTGTGTGTGGAGCATTACCTAGGAGTTCGGTTTCCTGGGTTCCTTTCATCTGCTCTCCTGCAATGCAGGGAGAGCCTAGCCTGGTCTCCAGTTTCTGACTGGAGTTACCATGGCCAAGAGAACTGCTGGCCAGTGAGCTGTGAGTAATTTGCTTTTGAGAAGTAAATAGAACCTAGCCAGCAGAGAACCCAGGGGTGTGGCCAGTAGTTCTTTTCCCAGGCTCCTCCCTCCCCACCCCCCAAATGACCTTAACCTTCTTTCATGGCTGGAGAGCAGCCAAGTCCAGCCTAAACAATACTCTCAACCTCATTGGCTCTTTGGCCTTGCAGCCACTGCCACCCCCAAGTGGCTAAGGCCTTCCCACTAGGCCTCTCAGTGGGGTCAAGGTTTTCTAACCACTGAAAGGCAAACACTGAAGGAACGGTGAAAAATATCTAGTGACCATGGGCTTTAAATGATGAGTGTTTGGCTACTGCAGTTGGAGGCAAGGTAGAGTCTTTGTCCTTGGGTGGATGCGCATCTTCAAGTGATCGGGCAGAGGCCAAAAAGGATGCTTTTGGTATATGAGACCTGACTGGTGTCACCCCAAGTGTCAGGATGGATGTAAATGTCACCCAGCATCCTTGGAAACTGCCAATGAATGCCTTTTATCCACAGCAAAAAGAAGTAGCATAAAGTTCTGGTAAAGTACAGCAGGCCAGTATGGTCACTTTCGCCCCACAATGGCATGACATCAGAGCCAGCATCCCAGATTAGTATCAGCTATTCCAATCCCATAGGACTGGGGCCATGGAAAGTTTAGCTTCTAGAAACTGAACTGCTGAGAGTAGTTGGGCTACTTACTGGGCTGGTCCTCTGCCCAGCCTGGGGCCAAGGCCACCTCCAGAAGTGGAAGCAGGAGCAAGGCAAGGCAGCTACAGAGAGAAATGAATTGTCAGTTGCTCCAGGGAAGTGAGTGTTCTGTGAGAACCACCTAACTTCCTTCTCTACACCTTCAGTGGGAAAATCACTTTTTTGTTCAGTGAGTTGTAATAGCCCATCTTTATTGAGCATTGTATGCCAAGCACTATAAATCCTATGAGGTAGATATCATCTCCACCAGGGCAAGGATTGTTTCTGTCTTGCTCAGTGTTGCATCTTCATCCCATCACATAGTAGGCATTCCTGTACTGTTGAACAAATCAAACGGATAAGATAGGAATTTGATGGAGGAAAGAGTAGGTCGGAGCTGTTAAGACTTGGTGTGCCCATCTTAGCACAGCCCGTAAAGACTCTTAGTCATATGGGAAAAAAGGAAGAGAGGGAAAGAGGTAAATCTGTGAAAGATTAAAATAGTGTGGAGTGGGAGAACCAGCCTGGGAGGCTGGAGACCTGAATTCAAGTCCCATTGCTACCACTAGCTATGTGACTTCTTGCCAGTCACTTCCCCTTTGTGATCCTTAGCTCCCTCATCCATAAAATATAGGTATAGGATTAAAGAAATTGGTTTATTGACCAGATCTTTATTGAAGACACACAGTGTGCAAGGCACTGTTCTAACACTGAAAATACATTGGTGAACAAAAGCCTTTGCTCCTCCATTACACTCAGAAGCTTACATTCCAGAATAGGGAAACAGACATTGAAACAAGTAAAATTCATGGACAGGACAAGCAGATGGCGGTAAGTGCTATGAAGAAAACAGAGGCCGGGCGCGGTGGCTCACACCTGTAATCCCAGCATTTTGGGAGGCCAAGGCGGGCGGATCCTTTGAGCCTAGGAGTTCCAGACTAGCCTTGGCAATATAGTGAGACCTCATCTTTTAAAAAAAAAAAAACAACAGAACAGACTGATGGGATAGTACAGGGAAAGCCTCTCTGAGGACGTGACATCTCTCCTGAGACCCAAACATAATGGGCTAGCCAAAGGGTGGTCTGGAAGTAGAGTGCTTCAAGCAGGGAAAATAGCAAGAGCAGAGCCAGGCAAGTTCAAAGAACAGAAATGATGTAACCCTCTTAAATCCTAAGCTTCTAGAATAGTAATGCATTGCTTGCATTGTTCTGGTTAGGGATTTGTATGTGATATTGTTTCTTGGTGATGTGGGATATGTGCTTCTTAATGGAAGTGGCTGGGAAGTGTGGAGTCTTTCTGGAGCCTGGGATATGGCTCTTTCTCACTTGCTTTCCACAGTTCTGGTGGCTCAGCTGGCTCCCTGGGTAGATGCAGGCTCCATCTTAGCTGCAGACTCTACAAGAACACTGAGAGGCTGCCTCCGCCACTACTCAAAGGCTTGGAGCCCCAGAATCCCCTCCTATCCCACCTAGCCTTCTTCTAATCTGAAACCAGGGAGTCAGGGCTTTGAGAGCACAAGATTCAGCTTCCTTGTTTTCCTGTCAGAGCAGAAGTCAGAAAATGAAACAGGAAACAGAGCGGAAGAGGAGGGGGTTGGGTAGCAGAGAAGGAAAAGAGAAATTGCAGGAAAGTACAGCTGAAAATCTGGATAAAGTTCTACCTCTACAGGGTGACAGCTGAGCTTTTAAAAAACATTGACTTGTCTTTAGAGACCCCTGGCCTTTTTACAAATAGATTTTTGAGAGAATTTGATGTGGACAGAGGGAGCCCTGAGAATGCATGTCTTTTTCCCCTTGTGAATTTACAGAGCAAGGACAGTTCATTTCTCAGTTTTGTCTTTGCAGAGAGTGCTGCTTGGAGCCTCATGGTGGACTTCTAGAGATTCAAGTCACAGCCTTAGGGCCCAGTCACAAGTGTGCCCCCAGGCTTTGCCATGTTACTCACAGGCCTCTGGAGCTGAGAACAAGTGCGTGGCACTGAAAAACCTGGGGGAAGGGCCATGAAACTCCATTTTTCCCCCTTCTCCAACACACAACGACTAAATATGATTTGCATTTTCTCCACCTTGCACACAACAAATATCTGAAGGCAATTTAGGTCTCAGGGCCTGAAATGAGTTATAAAGAGTCAAGAAATACAGTCCCAGGCCCCCACAGACTGATGTGGGCTGGTCTTCGCCTGGAGAGGTAGCAACCATCTCTTTGTTCCCACCCACATGAGTAGCTGTTGCAGAAGATAAACCCCTCCCTGAGCCAGGCTGTGGCCAGAGGCTAACCCGGCCCCTGGCTTCGTTTGGAGGGCAGATAACTGAAACCACATAAGGCTTTGGAATCCTGAGAAACAAGAAATCCACCAACGGAGAAGGATTTATCATCTGTTTCCTTTAAGGAGGGTGCAAAGTTGTTCTAACAGTTTCCGTTACAAGGGTACAAACTGGCCGCTCCCCCCAGTAGACGGTTTTGTTGAGTTCGCCTCTTTTTTTTCTTCTTTTTTTTGGCCCCACTTCCTATGAGAGAAACTGCTTGGGTGAGGGACGTGAAAGGGGCCCTGGAGGGTGTTCTCTGAGGTGTTCCTCACCATCCTCATTAGCCACCTGAGGAGGGGCTGAGGACTGAAGTAGGACAGAAGGTCTCTGGTAGCTAGAGGAGGGGAAAATCAGGGGGATCCCCCACTTTCTTCACACCCAAGACGCAGGGTGCCGCTGCCGGCCACAGAAACCCCAAGAATGCTTTTCTTTGGCTATTCAGAGGACATCTATTGTGTGTCAGGCCCTGTGCTGAGCTGTTGTTGCCTGACAGCAGGAAGAGCGCGGCTCTGGCTTCTGTGAAGAGGCTGCGAGTCAGCCCCCGACTACAAGAGCCTCGGCCCACACCGGGAACTCAGTGAACGTCAGCGGGAACTGGGGCAAGAGCACTGACTCTGAGACAGCAGCCTCGGCTCACTATTTGAAAGCGGGGTGGCGGGGGGCCTTGAAGGACAGCGAAGTGCGAGAGAACTCTTCAGGTGTCTCCACGGTGGGAAGGTGCTACGAGACGAGGCGCCGAGCAGCGGCCCCCACCCCGCTCGCCCGGAGTCAACATGGCCGCCGCGAAAGGAGGCGGGGCGGCTCCAAGTCCGGGCAGGAGCGGGGCGGGGACGCCGTCGGCGGAGCCAGCGCGCAGGCGCGGGCCGCGTGGCCCCGGATGGAGGAGCTGAGGTTCGGTCCCCGCCGGGGAGGTCGGGACGGGCAGGGGCTGAGGACCCGGCGCCAGCTTGGGAGCCCTGGAGTTCTGGCGGGAGGGAAGCTGTCAAATGGAGGCCGGTAGAAATGAGACAGAGGCCCGGAGAAGCGGGGAGCCCCGCCCCTCCGCCATAACAGCCTCGGGCACCGCCTCTTCCTTTCCAGCCTCCTGCCTTCGCCTGCTTCCGGCCCTGGGGCCTGGTGGGGTTCCGTAGGCTCCCTCGGGAGTGGTGCTTGGGCTGTGGCCCCTCTGGGGTGAGCGTAGATGATTAGTACCCAGAAGGGACTGTGTCCCAAAGGAGCCGGCCAGAAACGGGCTGCGGACACGGCTGGGCTCACAGAAGGCAGCCCCTATCTGGGGATGGCCCACGAGGCCTTTGGCTCTGAGGACCCTGGGTCAGAGCGACTTCTCCAGCCCGCGCAGGGGGTGTTGGTCTTACTCAGAGGGTCCAGAGCTGCAGTTCAACAGGATGTCCGAGATTCTCAGATAGGGCCCAACTACCCTAAGCATAGCCAGCAAGGGCAGGCTGTGGCATGGAAGTACTGGGCTAGGCGTTTGGGTGACCTGAGTCATAATCCTGGCTCGGAATGGGCGCATACCCTTTGGCGAGGGATGCGGGCTGGTACCGTGAGGTTTAAGAAGCAAAAAACATGACAGCCTCTTTAGCCCTGGGTACGTCACTTGACCCCAGTGAGCCTCAGTTTCCATACCCATAAAATGGCGATGGTAATTATACTGGCCTCACAGTATCTGATGAGATCTCTGGAGCCTATTTATCTCACGGGAAAATTTTTGAAGAGTGAAACTAGTTGATCTGTAAGTGTCCTACCAGTTAAGAGTCTGTGATTTGGCAAAGGGGTTGTTGGGAAGTGAGGTGGGCAATTAGCTGAGAGGGAGAATTGACTAGCTTTGTTTTTACTTGGTTTACCTGTAAGCAAAGTGTGGGCTACACACATCTATAGTCACTGAGGCTAAAGCTTGACTCGAGAGAGGAGAGGAAGAAAGCAAGCATGGTCAAGTGGCAGAGGTGGGTTAAGTGCTTTTCTGATCCCAGCTTCTCTTCTGCATGCACGTGGGAAGCCAAGGAAGAGGAAAAAAGAGTGAATTCGCCCTAGGATAGGGGAGGAGTAGCCGTGTGAGGTTGGGTATGCCCATTTCCGTGATTTCTCTCGATTCAGCGAGTCATACGTTGGAAACGTTTAGATTCACAAACTACCGTTGCTGTCTGGGGCTTTCAGAAGCTTGTCTTTGAACTGAATTTTCGTGAGCCAACCGGTGTGGAATTGGGGGCCCCTCCCTTCCTCCAGGCCTCCTGGCGGTGGAGTAAGCAGCAGGCGCCCCCTTGTGCCAAGGAAAGAGTATTGTTGCCATTGGCCAACTTGGCTCCCTTTCTGGGGAAATTTTATTTTCCTGTGGCTTCTGTGACTTTGTCGTCTTGCTCTTGACATGAGATATGGTGGGAAGAATACTTGGGGCAGTGATTTCATATCTAGAGTCAGTGAACTGCTGATGCTGTATCCTGTCCCTACCACTTCCATTCATTCAGAACACAGGTTTAAGATGCCTGTTTGTGTTCTAGGCCCTGGCATATAGTTGTGATGTAAAGCCCCTGCCGTTAGCAACTTAAATAAGCAATAGCAATAACGGCAATAGGCAGAATGTAATGAGGGCATAGCACACTGTCTAGTGAGGATCAGAGAATTCCAGAAACAAGTGATACAGGTTTTTTAGGTATTCGCCAGATAAGAGAAGAAAAAGAGTCTTCCAGCCCTCCTCCTTAAATTTCTCAGTTCAAATTTTTTTTTTCCTTTCAGGCATAGTTCTTCATCCCAAATTGATGAGCTGCCTCTGATGCTTTTGCTTTCCTTTTGAATTTGCCAGGCTGGTGTTTGAAAGTTCTTGAGGAGCCTTTATGACTTCTTTTAGCCCAAGGAATTATAAAAGATGCCTTAAGGTGCATTCCCTGTCTCAGAGTGGCTTTGCGGTTGTTTGTACATTGCTACCATCCCAACAAAGAGATGGCAAATAACAGTTTTCTCCATCCCTGGTAGTCTACTCTGTCTTCACCTCAGTTTGTTTCAGCAGTGTGAGCTGGCTGAGGTCCTGCTGAGTGGTGGTTTTCTTTTCCTTCCCCACTTAATTTAACAGACCAGCTGAACACACATCAGAGAGCTAAGCTAGAGTGTGGAGTCATTATGGTCTTCCAGTATGGTTTTATGCCCCACTTTGGGGACTCTGGTTTGGGACCTAGTTTATTATTCTGGGCAAGAGGAAAAGGGCACACACCAAATAATAGCAACCACAACACAGATTTGAGTAGAACTTCACACTTTGGTCTGTTTCACCATCATGACAATTTTGTGAGATAGGAAAAAAAAAAACAAAAAGTCTGCTCCCATTTTTTATATAAAGAACTGAGGCTCAGAGGGACTAATGAGAACTTGTAAGTGACAGAGTCAGGAGTTGAACCCAGATCTTTAGTTCCTGCAGAAGTGCATTCAATAGGCTTTAAAAGATTTTCTGTGACCTTAGCTTTCCAGCTACTTGCTTAGCTGTATGGAACTTTACCGACAACAATTCAGCGCTTCAAAGTGACACCTACTGAACCCATTTGCTGTCAAGATGCTTTCCCCTCATCTGGGAAGTTAGGTGGTTGGTTAAGTTTGTCATAGTAATTCTGAGAGGGGAGGTTCCAGTGAAGAATGCTTTCAAGAATTTGCTTTCACTCGATGTGTGACATTTTCCTCCTTTGGGGTTTACAGGCCTGAGGGAGCTCAATCCTGGTAGCAACACCCCTGAATTCCTGGTGGTAAGAGGATGTGGCCCCAGGACCCATCCCGGAAGGAGGTGCTGAGGTTTGCAGTCAGCTGCCGTATCCTGACTCTGATGCTGCAGGTCAGTCTCCCATCCTTTGTCCTGAAGATGCCATTGCTACATGACTGGACTAGGCAATAAGAAGAGTCCCCATCTGCTTTCCACCTCTCAGGTGTGCCCCTCTGTGTGGTTGGAACCACAGAGACATAGACTTTAGAGCTGAAAAGTGGTCAGGAATCTTAGAAACACGGTCTGTTAATCTTGTTTTACCCATGAAGCAGCAGAGGCCCAGAAAGGTTAAGTGACATCCCCAAAGCCACATAGCAAGATAGAGAAGGGCTGGAGTTTGACCTCATGTTTCCTAATTCCTGAGCTAGTGGTCTCTCCAACAGACTGTGATGCTCCGTAATCAGAGATGCTTATAGGGTGGGACAGCTCAAAGTATTGCCCTGTGTCCCCCCTACTAGGAGACTGAGCATTGTATCAGTTGAGTGGGAGAAACGTGGCAATGTGCAAGTCCTGAGACCATCTGGATATATAATGGTTCCCCCTGTTCCCCCGAGTGCCTCCCCTTCCTGCCTCACCCACACACAACTTTCAGTGCACTTGCCCGTTTGCAGCTCCCTTTTCCCTCTGAGGCTCCCCTTGATACACATTTTAATAAAATATCATGTATATATGAATTATTTGCTGCCTAGCACAGTGCTTGGTGCCTAGCTCAGTATGTTCATAAATGAATAAATGTTGTTGAATGTATGTCAACACCCTAGGGGTGTTAGATTCACATAATAATGTGTGCCTTTTATCCCTGTACCATTCTCTCTGAGGCTCATAACTGGTCCCTTTGTGGAACCTTTCCTCTCTCCTTCCCCACTATATAAGGCATAGCAGACTCTACTGGGTTTCGAGATTAGTTAAACGTGTCCACCTGCAGGCTAGGGCTGTTTATCTGTGACTGTCACTCCTGTCCTGTTTGTTTTTACTGTTTGAAGTGGCCTGATAAGGAAACTGACCAAAAAGTTAAAAAGCCTTAAAAATGGGGCTATGCTCCTGTTGCCAGTCTAGGGAGACTTACTCAGTGATGTCTCTCAACCAGCATCAGCTGGGTTACTGGCAGAACCAAAGGAGCAATGCTGCAAGTCAGCATCCAGGATAGGGAACCGGGACAGCTGGGTTCTAATTCAGGTGGTAATTTTGGAAACAGTATATTTCCTCTAGGCAGTTCATTCAACCACCAAAAATGTTTAAAGTACCTATTGCATTCCAAGAACTGTGCTAGGTGGTACGTGTAAAAAGACATGGTCTCTTTTCTCTTAAGTAGCTGATGATCTAATAGGGCAAAAAGACTTTTTTTTTTGAGACAGAGTCTCGCGCTGTCACCCCAGGCTGGAGTGCAAAGGTGCGATCTTGGCTCACTATAACCTCTGCCTCCCAGGTTTAAATGATTCTCCCTCCTCAGGCTCCCAAGTAGCTGAGGCGCCCACCACCACACCCAGCTAATTTTTGTATTTTAAGTAGAGACGGAGTTTCACCATGTTGGCCAGGCTGGTCTCGAACTCCTGACCTTGTAATCTGCCCGCCTTGGCCTCCCAAAGTGCTGGGATTACAGGTGTAAGCCACCGTGCCCGGCCAGCAAAAAGACATTTAACAGTAAATGCGATTTAATTATCATCCCTCTACCTCCAACGCTCAAGCCATCAGATTATATCCCTAAGTTACCCTTCGTTGCTGCTGTCATCTCTGTCAGTGACAGCTAATCCTTGACGGTTTTAGCTCCTGGTTCACTGTCACTCTTCCCAGCACTACTTCTATTGATTTCCTGGTGATTTCATTATTAATGAAGATGATGTGTGCAGTGTCCTAAAAAGAGTCTATCACTTGAGTGTGAGTTCTGGGGAAAGGGTGTTAGAGATTTGAGGAAAGAGAAAAACATGTAACATGTAACAACTTGTTTTCCTAAATGACAACTCAGAAAAATAGAAGGCATTAGAAGAGACCTTCCATATATGCGCCCATCACATTCTTCAGCCTACCTATGTCTGCACCTTTGTGCTTTCAGTACTGAAGGTTGGATGAACCGTCCGTCCTCTTCTCTAAGGCTGGCTCCTCTACCTTTGTACCCTTTTTGCCTACCCAGCAATTCTCCCCTCTCTCCTGCATACCCTTTTACTGGGTTATTTCCACTAGCATACAAACCTTTACCTCCCACCTTAAAGTTTTCTCTTAACCCCACATTGTTGTTCACCTACTGCCCCATTTTTCTGCTTCCCCTTATGGCAAAACTCCTCAAAGTTCCTTTTCTCCCATTCTCTGTTGAACCCAGTCTAGGCAGGCTTCTCTCTCTTCCACTCCACTGAAGTAGCCCTTGTCAAAGTCACCAGTTACTTTCACATTGTTAAATCCAGCGATCACTTTTCAGCCCCCATCTTACTTGACCTACCAGCAGCATTTAACAGAGTTGATCACTCCATTTCTTCCCTTGGTTCTAATGCTCTCCTGGGTTCCCTGCCACCTCACGGACTGTTCCTTTTTTTCTTTATTGCTGGATTTTCATCCTCTTTCTAGCCTTCAGATGTTAACATGTCCAGGGTTCAGTCCTCAAGAAGAGTTCTGAGTGTTTTTGAAACAGGGTCTCATTCTGTCACCCAGGCTGGAATACAGTGGCACAATCATGGCTCACTGCAGCCTCAACCTCCTGGGCTCAAGCAATCCTCCTACCTCAGCCCCCACCAAGTAGCTGGGACTGCAGTCATGTGCCACCACACCCAGCTAATTTTTATTTTTTTATTTCTAGTAGAGACAAGGTCTTGCTACGTTACCCAGGCTGGTCTTAAACTCTTCGGCTCAAATGATCCTCCCACCTCAGCCTCCCAAAGTGCCAGGACAGCAGGCGTGAGCCACTGTGCTCAGACTTTTTTTTTAGTTTTTATAGAGACAAGGTCTTGCTATGTTGCCCAGGCTGGTCATGGACTCCTGGGTTCAAGTAATCCTCCCATCTCAGCCTGCCAAAGTGGGGATTACAGGCATGAGCCCGGCCTTCTTCCTCATTTTATTAAATGGCAATTCTTTTCTTCCAGTTACTGAACCAAAATTCTGGTTTTTCTTTACTCCACAGGCCCTCTTCAATGCCATCATCCCAGATCACCATGCAGAAGCCTTCTCTCCTCCTCGCCTGGCCCCCTCAGGCTTTGTGGACCAACTCGTGGAAGGTCTTCTGGGCGGCCTGTCTCGCTGGGATGCTGAACACTTCTTGTTCATTGCTGAGCATGGCTACCTGTATGAGCACAACTTTGCCTTCTTTCCTGGTTTCCCCTTGGCCCTGCTGGTGGGGACTGAACTGTTGAGACCTTTACGGGGGTTACTGAGTCTACGCAGTTGCCTGCTGATTTCGGTAGCATCACTCAATTTCTTGTTCTTCATGTTGGCTGCAGTTGCACTTCATGACCTGGGTTGTCTGGTTTTGCACTGTCCCCGCCAGTCCTTTTATGCAGCTCTGCTTTTCTGTCTCAGCCCTGCCAATGTCTTCCTGGCAGCTGGTTACTCAGAAGCTTTGTTTGCCTTCCTGACATTCAGTGCCATGGGGCAGCTGGAGAGGGGCCGAGTCTGGACGAGTGGACTCCTCTTTGCCATTGCCACTGGGGTACGCTCCAACGGGCTGGTCAGTATTGGCTTCCTCATGCATTCTCAATGCCAAGGCTTTTTCTCTTCTCTTACGATGCTGAATCCTCTGAGACAGCTCTTTAAGCTGATGGCCTCTCTGTTTCTGTCAGTGTTCACACTTGGCCTTCCCTTTGCCCTCTTTCAGTATTATGCCTACACCCAATTCTGTCTGCCAGGCTCAGCCCGCCCCATTCCTGAGCCTTTGGTACAGTTAGCTATAGACAAGGGCTACCGGATTGCAGAGGGAAATGAACCGCCTTGGTGCTTCTGGGATGTTCCACTAATATACAGCTATATCCAGGATGTCTACTGGAATGTTGGCTTTTTGAAATACTATGAGCTCAAGCAGGTGCCCAATTTTCTACTGGCTGCACCAGTGGCTATACTGGTTGCCTGGGCAACTTGGACATACATGACCACCCACCCTTGGCTCTGCCTTACACTTGGGCTGCAAAGGAGCAAGAACAATAAGACCCTAGAGAAGCCCGATCTTGGATTCTGCAGTCCTCAGGTGTTTGTGTACGTGGTCCACGCTGCAGTGCTGCTGCTGTTTGGAGGTCTGTGCATGCATGTTCAGGTGAGGTGAATTCCTGACTGGGATAAGGATGTGAATACAGGCAAAACCCCTTGGCTAAGGACAGGGAAGGCAGCTAACATCTCCCATTTGAGTGATCCATACTGAATTTATTCATTCAATGACTATTTAGGGTTATTCTTTGTGCCAGACTCTGGGTCAGACCTCTAAGGATGAAACATGAATAAGACAAAATTACAGCCAGGCACGGTGGCTCACACCCATAATCTCAGCAATTTGGGAGGCCGAGGTAGGTGGATCACGAGGTCAGGGGTTCAAGACCAGCCTGGCCAAGATGGTGAAACCTCATCTCTACTGAAAATACAAAAATTAGCCGGGCGTGGTGGCAGGCACCTGTAATCCCAGCTACTTGGGAGGCTGAGGCAGAAAATTGCTTGAGCCCAGGAGGCGGAGGTTGCAGTGAGCTGAGATTGCACCACTGCACTCCAGCCTGGGCGACAGAGTGAGACTCCATCTCAAAAACAAAAAAAAAATTACTGCCTTCGGGGGTCTCGTGGTAGAAATAGGAGAACAGACATTTGACATAAAATTATAGTACAGTGGGATAGAAAGGGGAGTGCTATTTTGAGATTTATTTTATTTTACTTTATTTATTTTATTTTTTTAATTTTTTTTTAGCTGGAGTCTCGCTCTGTTGCCCAGGCTGGAGTGCAGTGGTGCAATCTCAGCTCACTGCAACCTCTGTCTCCTGGGTTCAAGCGACTCTTCTGCCTCAATCTCCCGAGTAGCTGGAATTACAGGCGCCTGCCACCACCACCTAGCTAATTTTTGTATTTTTAGCAGAGATGGGGTTTCACCACGTTGGCCAGGCTGGTCTCGAACTCCTGACCTCAAGTGATCTGCCCGCCCCAGCTTCCTAAAGTGCTGGGATTACAGGTGTGAGCTGCCACGCTCGGCCTGAGATTTTTTTTTTTTTTTTTTTTTTTTTTTTGAGACAGAGTCTTGCTCTGTCGCTCAGGCTGGAATGCAGTGGTGCGATCTCAGCTCTCTGCAAGCTCCACCTCCCAGGTTCACACCATTCTCCTGCCTCAGCCTCCCGAGTAGCTGGGACTACAGGCACCTGCCACCATGCCTGGCTAATTTTTTGTATTTTTAGTAGAGACCGGATTTCACTGTGTTAGCCAGGATGGTCTGGATCTCCTGACCTCGTGATCTACCCGCCTCGGCCTCCCAAAGTGCTAGAATTACAGGCACAAGCCACCGCGCCCGGCAAGATTTTTTTTTTTAAAGCTCAGATAAAGTATTATGGAGGCAAAGAAGAAGTAGGTAACTCACTGGAGTACTTGAGAAAGGCATCATATTTCAGCTGGGTCCTGCAGAATGAGATTTTCCATGTAAGAAGCAGAGGAGGAACATTCTAGGTAAAAGGAAGGGCATATGCAAAAACACGAGGGTTGTGAAAGGACCTAATTGGACTGAGATACAGTAATAAGCACGCAGGATATCTCTGGGATCTTTTTCCCTAATACACAGTTATATCCATATTGGTTCTTGACTGTTGACTTCTGGAGGTTCTCAACTCAGGCAGGCCCCCAATTTCCAGAGGAGATACCTTAACCAATGTTTTGGATGGTGGCGGTGGTGATAGAGAGGGATGGGAAGGGTTTGATCTTATATCTGATTTTCTGTTCTTGGCTGTGGCCCCACCCTGGGGACGTCTTTTTTCCTCATACTGACCTCTTAGCAGTTTCTTCCTGTTGGAGTCGCACACTGGCTGTTTCTAAAATTCTCCAAGCTGTATGGATGAGAGACACAGAGGAAATAGAAAGTAGCATTCTGTGTTTTTAGCTAGATTAAATCGTAGAATGAGTGCCAGCAAAGCTTAAAGTTTCCAGGTTAGCTGAGGGAGGCCATTTGGAAACTTGTTTCTGAACTCCAGTAGGAGAGAGAATGTTCAAGCAATGGGTCTTCTGCCCATTTCCCTCTGCTTTGCCATCCCATGGGATAAGGGAACCACCTCAGGTTCCCAATCCCCAAATCAATATCACAGAGTTTAGAGTCCAGGCCCTGGGCTAAAATTAGACCCCATAGAGTTTCTAGTATTAATTGGCCCATTGTTTTAATAGTAATTAATGTAATTAGTCTGTAGCTGTGTTTATTTGTAACATGGAGGATGCCTGTCTGCTGTACATACATCTTTCTAAGACAGATCCTAAGCTGTGTTCAATTTCTTTTCCAGTGTAATACATTTCTAGTCATGGGACCGTAGTTCACCCAGCAGTAGAGAAGTCCCCAAGCTGGTCCAGTTTGAGTCAGTGACATTCCAGTAAATGTCTGGATATTCCCCTCTCATGATTTCTAGGTTCTCACCAGGTTTTTGGGCTCCTCCACTCCTATTATGTACTGGTTTCCAGCTCACTTGCTTCAGGATCAAGAGCCGCTGTTGAGATCCTTAAAGACTGTGCCTTGGAAGCCTCTTGCAGAGGACTCCCCACCAGGACAAAAGGTCCCCAGAAATCCTATCATGGGACTTTTGTATCACTGGAAAACCTGTTCTCCAGTCACACGATACATTCTAGGCTACTTCCTGACTTACTGGCTCCTGGGACTACTCCTACATTGCAACTTCCTGCCTTGGACATGACCTGGACTCTCCAGGGACAGGCTGGAAGCCAACTTAACCCAGGGGTCTGAAAGTAAAAATACACATTGGAACTGCCTCTGCTGCCCTGGGATCATTATTGTGTCCATTATAATCTTTCTCTTTCTCTTTGAAAGCTGGTCAGGAATGGGAGAAGTGTCAGCCACTAGAGAGCCCCTTCTGTTTCTGGCTAGGGCAAATTTTAGATAACTATTTTCTCTGTAAGTGAAGATTGTCTTATTCCAAGTCTAAAATACACCTGGATCTGTCTAGTCAATCAACATAGCAGAGACAGTCTTAAACCTACCATTGACCTGTGTGTAAATTTAAATGTCAATTTATTGAAGTGTAAATTTCATCAAAGGCATTAGCTGACAGGCTGGTAACAGTCCACACAAGATGATACAGGCCTGAACAGTGTAGTGGCAGTAGTAAAGTGGGACCATTTTTTCCAAATGGGACATTGTTTCTGATGTATTTTTTTTATGATTTGTGCATGTATTTTTATTTATATGAAAAAAATCTTACAAAGATATGCAAATTAAACTTCTTTCAGTTATACATGCAATGAATTGCCTTTTTAAAAATAATACAGGCCAGGCACGACGTTTCACACTGTAATCCCAGCACTTTGTGATGCCAGCACTCAAGTGATCTGTGGGCAGATCACCTGAGGCCAGGAGTTCGAGACCGGCCTGGCCAACATGGCAAAACCCTGTCTCTACTAAAAATACAAAAATTAGCTGGGCATGGTGGTACACACCTATAATCCCAGCTACTCGGGAGGCTGAGGCATGAGAATTGCTTGAACTTGGAAGGCGGAGGTTTCAGTGAGCTGAGTTTGCGCCACTGCACTCCAGCCTGGGCAACAGAGTGAGGCTCTCTCTGAAAAAAAGTAAAAAATAAAAATAATACAAATCTTTCCATGCTGTTGCCTTCTTGTGGCGAAAAGTAAAATAATTAAAAAAAATTAAAATAATATAAATCAGTTGGGGGAAAAAAGGGCAAGAAGAAGGCATCAGGAACCCTGGATTCTAGTCCTCTCAGTAAAACCCCATTTACCAGCCATGTGATTTGGCAGAGTTTTCAGAACCTTAGTTACCACCTCTGAAACCATGGGAAATGATGATATTCTTCAGGGGGTGGTGGTGAACGATGCAGTCTCTTGTAGGTCCCTTTCTGCTCTAAGATCTTAAGAACTGCCTTAAACAACAGAATCACCCCAGTCTAAACGCTAATATAGAGGCTTAAATGTATGATTTTAGGAGAAAATACCCAGTTCTCCTGTTTTCAGCAATTAGAAGAAACTCCTCCTCCACCGAGTGCAACTCTTGGGAGTAACTTAGGTGGTCTTTCCTTTCAATGAGGGAAAGCAGTGACATCTGGCAGATAAGGCGCCTGTTGTGCCATTCTCAGGTGCCTGCTTACTTGATCAGTAGACATGGGTCAGAGGCGCCAACACGGCGGCAGGAATTGGTAAATTGTACGTAAGTCCAAGGTGGAATGAAATGGTATCTGCCCTGCTTCCTGGCCCCCGTTTGGTCATAAGCCTATCACTATAATGGTAGTAAGATCATTGACCCCTGCTGAGCTACTTTTGCCCATTCCTTGAGCCAGATGAGAGTTTGGCTCTGTATCATCCATCACCTCTTTAATTTCCCATTTAAGCCAAAAAATCCAGGAAGCAGAAACTCTTCAAAACAGATGGGTAATCATAAGCAGCTTCTGGAGAGCCTCGAGAATTGGAATTTTGACACAGTCCCTCTGACCGTGACAGCTAAACTTGCCAGCTGAAGGGAAGCTCCTGGCTGAGCCCCAGCACCCTCTGTTGGAGCTTCTGGTCAGCCTGGCCAATAAGCATTTCCCATCCATCGCCCCAGCACTAGGACAGCTGAGAGAATTTGGTCCAGAGTCAAATGCTTCTGAAAATGTACACACAGATCGGGGCAGCCCTCTGCCTTCTGCCAAGACACCGAGTGCCCTTCTTGGCAAACGATGATCACCCCTGCCCTAGTGTCCCTCCAGTTAGTTGGCAGAAACTGTTCCCTTTCTCCTTGCCAACAGCTGCAAATCCAGAGACTTCCACCTTGTGTGCAGGAAGTGTTGGGGTCCTGTTTCAGCTCTTTATTGCCAAGGTAGGAGCACTGGGTTCTTCGCTCTCCTCTTTGCCTCCTTTTGGGGGATAATCAGGACTGATTATTCCTCTACTGGAAGAGGTGACTCACACCCCACAGAGGAGGTGTGATGTCACTGCTCTGGCAGTCTCAGTTTAACCTTCACACTAGATCTCATCATGCCCAGAAACCTTGTAACAGGAGCCCAGCTAGGTGGGCTCACCTGGCGTGAGCCGGACAAGGTTTTCTCTCTGACCTTGCAGGGATTTAGTCGTTCTCTAAGGATCTAAGGAATGGGCTGATTTTATGACCAGCAGCTGTCCTTTTACCATCCTATTAACAGTCTCTTTAATAGTCTGGGAGAGGGACATGAAGGGCCCAAGGCAGGAAGTTTCCTGTTTACCCTTGAGGCCTAACAATGCCACAGCTAGGTGGGGTGTCTACGGTTTCAGAGAAAAGTCATTTCCTTCTGAGACCCTGCTAAAACAGAAACCAGACGCCTCAGCCTCACGTACCTAGAAGTAGATGCTTTTTTTTGTTCTTTAATGAAGGTGGGAGGAGAGTGTTTGACATACCTTTACCAGTCCTCCTGGAGAAATGTTACTTTTCTTGAATAGACCCTCTCACTGTCATCTGAAAATGTAATATGTGCAGGCTTAAGGGATTTGAAACTGATTGATTCTTTCAGTAATTGTTTATTAATGCCTATTTTAGGGGAATAAAGATGACTCAGCTATGCCTCCTGTCCTCAAATAACTGTCTAATAGAGTTGCTAGCAGACACAGAAACATTAATCAAGGCAGAAAGCAATAAATTCTGGGGAGTGAAAGGACACTGAAGCTTCTTGCTCTATATCTCACTACTTGAACTTTTTTTTTTTTTTTTGAGACGGAGTCTCGCTCTGTCACCCAGGCTGGAGTGCAGTGGCACGATCTCGGCTCACTGCAACCTCCGCCTCCTTGGTTCAAGCCATTCTCCTGCCTCAGCCTCCCAAGTAGCTGGGATTACAGGTGCCCGCCACCACGCCCAGCTAATTTTTGTATTTTTTAGTAGAGACGAGGTTTCACCATGTTGGTCAGGCTGGTCTCGAACTCCTGACCTCGTGATCCGCCCTCCTTGGGCTCCCAAAGTGCTGGGATTACAGGCGTGAGCCGCTGTGCCCAGCCCTACTTGAACTTTTTATGATTATAATGAATTCAGGTTTTATTTGTGCACTTAGAAAAAGGTAAGTGAGGCACAGAGCATGTACTCTGTAAGTTCACACAAGATGGAGATCCCTTCCAGCTTGGGATACCTGAAAAGACTTCGTGGACAAATGATAGTTGAGCTAGACTTTGAAGGATAGGTAGGATTTGAAAGTTCAGGGTAGAGAATGAATATAGAAGGCAGGAAATGGAACAGGATAGGACAGGGAGAGCCCAGTGTGAGCGGAGCTGAAGTCTTAATCTAGGCTTTGAAATCAGCCCCAAGCCCAGCTCTACTGTGTACTAACTGTGTAAACTTGAGCCAGATACTGACTCTCTAAACCTCAGTTTACTCATCTGTAAAATGTAGATAATAATATCTAGCTCATAGATAAAAGAATAATAACATCTCATAGGGTGGTGGTGGGAATTAAATGTTACCATATGAAAAGTGTTGACAACAGTGCTAACAAAGGAATAGCTGCATTTTGGACATGTTGGATTTACGGTGCCAAGCAGCACATTTATTTGCCAGGAAATGTGGAACTGGAGACCAAGAGAGTGGTCAGGGAACCATGCACACAGACATGGTAATTACAGCAGCCATGCTATTGGATGGGATTGTCAAAAAAAGAGTGTGGAGAGAGAAGAGAGAGGGGCTGTAAGAGTTTGGGTAGGTTGGCCGGGCGCTGTGGCTCACGCCTGTAATCCCAGCGCTTTGGGAGGCAGAGGCGGGCGGATCACGAGGTCAGGAGATCGAGACCATCCTGGCTAACACAGTGAAACCCCGTCTCTACTAAAAATGCAAAAAATTAGCCGGGCGTGGTGGCGGGCGCCTGTAGTCCCAGCTACTCGGGAGGCTGAGGCAGGAGAATGGCATGAACCCGGGAGGTGGAGCTTGCAGTGAGCCAAGATTGCGCCACTGCACTCCAGCCTGGGCAACAGAGCGAGGACTCCGTCTCAAAAAAAAAAAAAAAAAAAGTTTGGGTAGGTGGCTCAACCTCTCTAAGCCTGTTTTCTCATCTACAGTGGGGGTGATAGCATCTACCACATGGGCAGTCATGAAGATAAAGCACTTAGCACAGTGCCTGTATGGCAAGAACTTCATGAATGGTAGCTATTTTATTATCATTATTATCATTAAAGGACCAGAAACAAATTGTACCATTGGCGGAAAAGAGAGTTTCAAGGCCAGGCACAGTGGCTCATGCCTGTAATCCTAGCACTTTGGGAGGCTGAGGCAGGTGGATCGCTTGAGCCCAGGAGTTTGAGACTAGCCTAGGCAACATGGTGAAACCCCATCTCTACAAAAAATACAAAAATTAGCCAGGCATCCTGGTGGGCGTCTGTAGTCCCAGCTACTCGGGAGACTGAGGTGGGAGGGTCACCTGATCCCAGGAGGTCGAGGCTGCAGTGAGCAGTGATCACTCCACTGCACTCCAATCTGGGTGACAGAGTGAGACCCTGTCTCAAGAAAAAAGTTTCAAGAAGAAAGAAATGGTTAGCAGGGTCATATGCTGTTAAGGAAAGGATGAGAAAAACTATTGAATTTAGGGATTAGGGATATTATCCAAGGTAGGCTAACGGCGATACCAAACAACTGCCAAAACTCAGTGGCTTAATAATAAAAGTTCCTTTCTTTTTTACTTCATAGTCTAGTGCCGGTTTAGGAAGGGAGGTCTGTTCCGCCCAATTATTGGGGACCCAGTCTTGTCCATTTTGTTACTGTCCTGCTCTAGCTCAGAGTCCTCTACTCCCGGAAAAGTGTTTTTTTTTGTTTGTTTGTTTTTTTGAGACGGAGTCTCGCTCTGTCACCCAGGTTGGAGTGCAGTGGCGCAATCTCTGCTCACTGCAAGCTCCGCCTCCTGGGTTCACGCGCCATTCTCCTGCCTCAGCTCCAGAGTAGCTGGGACTACAGGTGCCTGGCACCATTCCCGGCTAATTTTTTGTATTTTTAGTAGAGACAGGGTTTCACCGTGTTAGCCAGGGTGGTCTCGAACTCCTGACCTCGTGATCCACCCAGCTTGGCCTCCCAAAGTGCTGGGATTACAGGCGTGTGAGCCACCACGCCTGGCTACTCCCAGAAAAGTTTTAAGGAGCCAGCCTGGAAGAGTCAGCACATCATTCCATTCCGCTAGCTAGAACTTAGTCACATGGCCATGTCTAACCGCAAAGGAGTGGGGAAGTAGGTTCCTAGATAAAATACAGCATGCCCAGTTACATTTGAATTTCAGGTAAACAAGTTATTTTTCAGTATAATTACATTCCAAATATTGCATGGGACGTACTTCTAAGAATTTCTTCCTTGCTTAATTGAAATTCAAATGTAACCAGCATCCTGTATTTTTATTTGCTATATCTGGTAGCCCTACTGGGAAGTGAAGTCTGGCTGTGAGTCCAAGAAGAGAACACAGATAATTGTATGTTACAGTCTGCCTTTGTGAGCCAAATACCTGTTTCTCTTCATAGAATACACTTACCCCTGCCCAGGGGAAATAGCCCCAAATCCCATCTAGTCACTGTATTCAGCTCAGAGTCTCTCAGTCAGCTTCAGTGTGGTTCCTTATGGTGATTTGTGAACTGAAAAAGGAAGATATCTGCACTTCACAAACATACCCAGTATACATTGGTAGAGCAAGAAAAGGATAACCTCAATACGAACTCCCGTTCAGAAAAGGAAAGCATGGAAGAAGTGCCACAGTCACTGGTCCAAAGCAGTTTTGAATTCCCACTGCTCAGGTAGGTCAAAGCCCCCTTCCCTGGACTGCAGGGAGTTCCTGGATTAGAACTTGACTTTTGTTTTTTTTTTTTTTTTTTTTTAGGGACAGGGTCCACTCTGTTGCCCAGGCTGGAAGGCAATGGTGTGACCATAGCTCACTAGCTCACTGTAATCTCAAACTTCTGAGCTCAAGGGATTCTCCCATCTCAGCCCCTCCCAAGTAGCTGGGACTACAGGCATGTTCCATCACACCCGGCTAATTTTTGCCATATTTTATAGAGATAAGGTCTTGCTATGTTGCCCAGGCTGGTCTTGAACTCCTGGCCTCAAGTAATCCTTTTGCCTTGGTCTCCCAAAGTGCTGGGATTATGTGCATGAGCCACCACACCCAGTCTAGACCTTGTTTTTGTTATGGGATGGACTTTTTTTTTGTTTGTTTTGTTTTGTTTTGTTTTGTTTTTGAGACGGAGTCTCGGAGTCTCGCTTTGTTTCCCAGGCTGGAGTGCAGTGGCGTGATCTTGGCTCACCACAACCTCCACCTCCTGGGTTCAAGTGATTCTCTTGCCTCAGCCTCCAGAGTAGCTGAGACTACTGGCGTGCACCACCATGCCCAGCTAATTTTTATATTCTTAATAGAGATGGGGTTTCACTATGTTGGCCAGGCTGGTCTCGAACTTGTGACCTTGTGATCCCCCCGCCTTGGCCTCACAAAGTGCTGGGATTACAGGCGTGAGCTACCGTACCCGGCCTGGGATGGACTCTTTTGTCCATTGTTCTCCATGACTCCTGGATGTGACTTTCTAGGAAGTTCTTCCTTGCCTTTTTAAAATTTTATTTTGAAGAGACAGGGTCTCACTCTGTTGTTCAGGCTGGAGTGCAGTGGCAGGATCATAGCTCACTGCAGCCTGAAAGTCCTAGACTCAAGCGATCTGCCTACCTTATCCTCCCAAGTAGCCCCAACTACTACAGGCACACGTTGCTATGCCTGACTTCTTCCTTGTTGATTACTCTTCATGGCCACATCTGAGATTGGCTTTGGGGAATATGACCTTCTCCTTTGAGAATTATGACCAATCTCCTTGGAGAATGCTCAGGTTTCACCAAGCCACTTCCTACTGGTGAAAACAAGGGAGCCTAAAGTTATTTTAAGTCTCAACTAGTCAGACTGGGTATGTATGTGCATTAAAATGTATCTAACAACATCACCATCTTAACTTTTTAAGTGTTAGTTCTGTAGCATTAAGTACATTCACATTGTTGTGCAACCAACACCACTACCTATCTCCATAACTATTTTTTTTTTTGAGATGGAGTCCTGCTCTGTCACCCAGGCTGCAGTGGAGTGACACGATTTTGGCTCACTGCAACCTCCGCTTCCCGGGTTCAAGCGATTCTCCTGCCTCTGCCTCCCGAGTAGCTGGGACTACAGGTGTCCGCCACCACACTCAGCTAATTTTTTGTATTTTTAGTAAAGACAGGGTTTTGCCATGTTGGCCAGGCTGGTCTTGAACTCCTGACCTCAAGTGATCCACCCACCTTGGCTTCACAAAGTGCTGGGATTACAGACGTCAGCCACCACGCCCGGCCCAGAACTTTTTTATCTTCCCAAACTGAAACTGTACCCATTAAACAATAACTTCACATTCCCCCTGCTCTCCAACCCCTGGCAACCACCATTCTATTTTCTGTCTCTATAAACTTGACTACTCTTGGTACCTCATATAAGTGGCATCATAAAATATTTGTCCTTTTGTGTCTGGCTTATTTCAGTTAGCATAAGGTCTTCAGGGTTCATCCATATTGTAGCTTGCATCAGAATTTCATGGGTTGTCTGTCACCAGGTGAGTGGGTGGTGCAATCCTCATGCAAGTCCACCTCCGTCGCCTTTTCTGCCTCAGCGAGACGGAGTCTTTCTCTGTCCCCCAGGCTGGAGTGCAGTGGCGCGATCTCGGCTCACCGCAACCTCCACCTCCTGGGTTCACGCCATTCTCCTGCCTCAGCCTCCCGAGTAGCTGGGAATACAGGCGCCCGCCAACACGCCCGGCTAATTTTTTGTATTTTTAGTAGAGACAGGGTTTCACTGTGTTCGCCAGGATGGTCTCGATCTCCTGACCTCGTGATCCGCCCGCCTCGGCCTCCCAAAGTGCTGGGATTATAGGCGTGAGCCACCGCGCCCGGCCACCAGAATTTCTTTCTAAGGCTGCATATATTCCGTTGTAGTACATCTTGTTTATCCATTCATCTGTCAATGGTCATTTGGATAGCTTCTGCCTTGTGGCTATAATGAATAGTGCTGTTATGAACATTTTATATAACAGATATAAAAATATCTGTTCAAATCTCTGCTTTCAGTTCTTTTGTGTATACAGCCAGAAGTAGAATTGCTGGATTATATGGTAGTTCCATGTTTGCTTTTTTGAAGAATGGCCATACTGTTTTCTACAGCAGTTGCGCATTTTACATTCCCACCAGCAAGGCAAAAGGGTTCCAATTTCTGTATATCCTCGCCAACATTTGTTATTTTGTTTTTTAATTCTAGCCACCTTGGTGAGTGTAAAGTGGTATTTTGATTTAAATTTTCCTGATGATTAGTGGTATTGAGTATCATTTCATGTGCTTATTGGCTACTTGTATGTCTTTGGAGAAATATCTATTCCTAACCTTACCTGTTTTGGAGTTTTTTTTTTTTATTGTTGTTGAGTTGTTGGAGTTCTTTATATATTTTAGGTATTAATCCCTTATCTGATACATGATTTGCAAAATTTTCTCCTATTCTGTGAGTTGCCTTTTCAAAATCATTGCCAAATCTGATGTCATGAAGTTTTCTCCTTATGTTTTGTTCTAAGAGTTTTATAGTTTTTGCTCTTTTTTTTTTTTTTTTTTTTTTTTAGACAGGGTCTCATGATGTCACCCAGGTTGGAGTGCAGTGGTGTGATCACAGCTCACTGCAGCCTCAACCTCCCAGGCTCAAGCAATCCTTCTACTTCAGCCCCCTAAGTAGCTGGAACTACAGGCACATGCCACCACTGCACCTGGCCATGCAGGCCACACTCTTAACCTGATATTTACCTTAGAAAGATTGCATCCTTAGGCCAGGCACAGTGGCTCATGCCTGTAATCCCAGCATTTTGGGAGGTCAATGCAGGCTGATCACTTGAGTCCAGGAATTTGAGACCAGCCTGGGCCACATGGCAAAACCCCATTTCTACTAAAAACACAAAAATTAGCTGGGTGTGATGGCACATGCCTGTAATCCCAGTTATTTGGGAGGCTGAGGCATGAAAATCACTTGAACCCAGGAGGCAGAGGTTGCAGTGAACTGAGATCACACCACTGCACTCCAGCCTGGGCAACAGAGCCAGACAATGTTTAAAAAAAAAAAAAAAAAAAAGATTGCATCTTTAAATTCATGTTGTTCAAGACCTTTTCTATTTATTTATTTTTATTTTATTTATTTTTTTGAGCCAGGGTCTCACTCTGTTGCCCAGACTGGAGTGCAGTGGTACAGTCACGGCTCACTGCAGCCTCCACCTCCCTGGGCTCAGCTGATCTTCTTGCCTCAGCCTCCCAAGTAGCTGGGAGTGTAGGTACGCTCCAACATGCCTGGCTAATTTTTATTTTTTATTTTTTGTAGAGACAGGGCTTTGCTGTGTTGCCCAGGCCGGTCTTGAACCCCTGGGCTCAAGTGATCTTCTGCCTCGGCTTCCTAAAGTGCTGGGATTACAGGCATGAGCCACCGCGCCCTGCCCTAAAACCATTTCTTTTTTTTTTTGAGACGGAGTCTCACTCTGTCACTGAGGCTGGAGTGCAATGGCACGATCCCAGTTCACTGCAAGCTCTGCTTCCTGGGTTCACGCCATTCTCCTGCCTCAGCCTCCCGAGTAGCTGTGACTAGGCGCCCGCCAGCACTCCTGGTCAATCCGAACTATGTGAGATTTTTTTTTTTTTTTTTTTGTATTTTTAGTAGAGACGGAGTCTCACCGCGGTAGCCAGGATGGTCTCGATCTCCTGACTTCGTGATCTGCCCTCCTCAGCCTCCCAAAGTGCTGGGATTAGAGGCGTGAGCCACCGTGCCCAGCCAACCATTTCTATCTTACTTTGTACTATTGGTTGTCCAGAAGCAGTCAGCTTTTCCAACCCTGAAAGACCCATGATCTTTGTTCTTTCTCTATTTTCTTCTATTTCTGTTGAAATCCAGCATATTCTCACCTAAACTCATCTCTTTCTTAGAATACTTTATAAAGACAACAGTGCTAGTTATTAAGTTATTGTCTCTCAGCTCCAAACCCACCCACCTATTCGCTACAATGAGATACTGGAGCGGGGGCTCTGAAAATCACGTTTTTGCTTCGGCAGGCTCTGTGTTTGGCTTTCCCAATAAGGGCCACCAGAGGGAGATAGTGAGGCCAGAGGAAGAAGAAGGGACACTTTTTTTTTTTGAGATGGAGTTTCCCTCCTGTCGCCCAGGCTGCAATGCAGTGGCACGATCTCGGCTCACTGCAACCCTCTGCCTCCCGGATTCAAGTGATTCTCCTGCCTCAGCCTCCCGAGTAGATGGGACTACAGGCGCCCGCCACCACGCCAGCTAATTTTTGTATTTTTGGTAGAGACAGGGTTTCGCCATGTTGGCCGGGCTGGTCTCGAACTTCTGATCTCAGGTGGTCCGCCTGCCTCGGCCTCCCAAAGTGCTGGGATTACAGGCGTGAGCCACTGCGCCCAGCTGGGACTCTTCTTTTTGCTTCCTATTCCTGTAAGGGTCACTCTGGCAACACTCCTTCACCCAGGCAGCAGCAGGTCCTTCCTGTAGCAGCTGCTGAATCCACTTTGTAGTTTTTCCCAACAATTGCCAAACCAGTTCCATTGTGTTCCACTCAGAGACACCAGCACCAGCTGGGTAGTATCCTGTCTTCAGAGGTCGGAGTTCTTCAAGCTCAAAGACTAGATGGAGCATCAGACAGAGGTCCAAGTTTCAGCTCTGCAGAGGCCCTCCTCTAAGGTTTTAACTTTGAGTAATTCCAAACTCTTACCTTTGTACTCTTAGCCCGAGGAGTTATAGATGCTTCTTGCTGTCTATTGCTGCCTGCATGATATCTTAGTTTTCTTTTTACCCTTACAGTTATCTAGTTAACAGTTTATTCCTAGTTAACTATTCTAACCATTCTTTATATTAAATTCTCTCTGTCAGTGACTGATGCGATTTCTCTCTCATTGCCTGGACCCTGACTGATACAGAAATTGGTACTAGGAGTGGCCCCAGGAAAAAGACCCCAAAAGGTGGGATTAGGAAATCAGCTTGTCTGTGTCATTGGGTTTGAATGTGCTGAGCTCCTTGCCAATGAGAATGTGATCCATAGCATGCTGTGGCATCATAATTAATGAAATCATTGCCTGTGGTTATTTGTGATGAAGTGCCAACCAAAGCAAGTGTCTTGGGGGCCCAAGTGGTGGTTGCACTAACTGTTATGGCAGTGATAATGACTATAGGGACTATGATATGGGACCGATTCTTCCAGTTGCATCATAGGCCTTGCAGGAAAAAAAAAAAAAATTACCAGCTCAGGTCTTTAAACTCTCAGCTGAACTCATGGTCAGAGAACTGTAGGGCTTCTCTGATAGCCATAAAAGAATCTCTTATTTCCTGTAGCCACCAGACTGATTTGCTACAAATAAAACATGAAAATTGTGCATATTGCAGAATTCCATCAGCTGAATTCAGTTTAACTAAGTCTTTCCTGTGATTCAGAAGGAGTAGGACCCTGAAACTTGGAATGAGGACATCTGATTTGACTCAGACAAATGTGAAAATCTTAGATTTATCTTTCTCTTTGAGCTTCTCTTGCTGGTAGAAGCATCTTGTTGACTTGTGTCTCAGGAAACCAGGCTCCCCTTGCTTGAAAATCTTGTAATAACTTCTGGGGCAGGATATATACCTCGCAAAGATATGCCATTCTCCCCAAGATCCACCCAAGCTACCCCTTGTTGCCACCAGACCCACAACTAGGATGCAATCTCAGCATTCTCCAAGGAGGCAAGTACAAAATCTGACTCAGAAGGAAATAACTTACACATCACAATCATTTCAAGATTTTGCTGACATATAGACAGAAATCTGGGGAATACACATGGGAGTGCATTCTTAGCATATTAGACCTATGAGGATGAAATATAACACAAGACTGAGCCAAATGTATTGACATGTATGCACTTGTTAGAGATTCTGAATTTAAAGTGTTACCTCACATAGCTACAAGTGGCTCTAATGGCTTACTTGGTTGGTTGACTGAAAATCTGACTTAATGTTACTTCTGTTATTTTATTTTATTTATTTATTTATTTTTGAGATAGGGTCTTGCTCTGATGTCCAGGCTGGTACAACTTCAGCTCACTGCAGCCTCAACTTCCCAGGCTCAAGCAAGCCTCCTGCCTCAGCCTTCTGAGTAGTTGGGACTACAGGTGTGTGCCACCACGCCCAGCTAATTTTTTTTTTTTTGGATGGAGTTTCGCTCTTGTCGCCCAGGCTGGAGTGCAGTGGTGCAATCTCAGCTCACTGCAACCTCCGCCTCCCAGGTTTAAGCAATTCTCCTGCCTCAGCCTCCCAAGTAGCTAGGATTACAGGCATGCACCATCACACCTGGCTAATTTTTGTATTATTAGTAGAAGCGGGGTTTCACCATGTTGGCCAGGCTGGTCTCGAACTCCTGTCCTCAGGTGATCCACCCGCCTCGGCCTCTCAAAGTGCTGGATTATAGGCGTGAGCCACCGCGCCCAGCCACGCCCAGCTAATTTTTGTATTTTCTGTAGAGACGGGATTTTGCCATGTTTCCTGGGCTGGTCTCGAACTTGTGGGCTCAGGCGATCCACCTGCCTCAGCCTCTCAAAGTTCTGGGATTACAGGTGTGAGCCACTGTGTCCAGCTGGTACCTATGTTTAATGAGGCTAAGATGGGAAGAATTCACTGGAGAGGACAAAATTCAAAGGACCAGAGAGAAAAGAATGTTGTAATAAATTTATCATATGTAAACTTTGTGTCCTCTCTGTCTCCCAAGAGGGCCCAGAGGACACTCTGTTCACCACAGCGTTGAGAAATGTATTGGTGAGGGGAGCATGTGCATTCTCAGAAAGCTCTGTGGGGACTCCCCTCTGTGATTCAAGAATGATAGTTGGAAATTCTGCCATTGAGATGGGCTTCCTAGTTTCAGTGGAGATGAGAGGGTCTCAGAGTATCAGAGGCCAAGTAGTAGTGCTTAACTGACAAATACAAGGTAGATGCATTTGCCATCAAGAGCAGTAGAGTCTTTTTGAGAATCTAGTGGCCAGAAATATGATTTGAATCACCAACAATGGGGAGGCATGACCTCTTATCCAGTTTTTAGACCTAAGTCAGTTAACAGACCTAGGGCCCCTTGATTGAAAGGGAGGCCAAGTCCCCTTAAGAAAGGACCCAGCAACACTGCCGAAATATATATGGTAAATTTTCCCTCATATTTTCTTCATAACATCTATAACCCTTTACTAGAGCAACTGTGCAGTGGGGAAAAGGAAATATCCAGACCTTTAGGGGATTACTAAATATTGGCTCTGAACTGATGCTAATTTCTAGGGACCCAAAATGCCACTGTGGCCTACCAGTTAAAGTAGGGGCTCTTGGTGGCCTCTTTGGACATACCTTGGAGTTATCTCCAAAGTTCCTGAATTTATAATTGGAATTGACATATTTAACAAGTAACATGGGTTCAGTTGGCTCTCTGACCCACAGAGTAAGGGCCCTTATGGTGGGAAAGGCCAAGTAGATGCCTCTGGGCCTTCCCTCTCTCTATGAAGACAGCAAACTAGAAGTAAACTGCATACCTGGCTGTTGTGAATTGAACTGTGACCGCCCCCACACCCCCCAAAAATCCATATGTTGAAGCCCTAAACCTCCAATGTGACTGTATCTAGAGATAGGGCCTACCCTAATCTGATAGGGCTTGGGTCTTTATAAAGAGAGAAAGAGGCCGGATGCGGTGCCTCACCCCTGTAATCACAGCCCTTTGGGAGGCCGAGGTGGGTGGATCACTTGAGGTCAGGAGTTCAAGACCAGCCTGACCAACATGGTGAAATCCCGTCTCTACTTAAAAAAAGCAAAATTAAGGCCGGGCGCGGTGGCTCACGCCTGTAATCCCAGCACTTTGGGAGGCCGAGGTGGACAGATCACAAGGTCAGGAGATCAAGACCATCCTGGCTAACAGGGTGAAACCCCGCCTCTATTAAAAATACAAAAAAATAGCCGGGCGTGGTGGCACGCACCTGTAGTCCCAACTACTCGGGAGGCTGAGGCAGGAGAATCGCTTGAACCCAGGAGGCAGAGGTTGCAGTGAACCAAGATCGCGCCACTGCACTCCAGCCTGGGCGACAGAGCAAGTCTCCGTCTCAAAAAAAAAATAAAAATTATATATATATAAATAGCCGGGCATGGTGGCACATGTGTGTAATCCCAGCTACTTGGGAGGCTGAGGCAGGAGAATCACTTGAACCCAGGAGGCAAAGGTTGCAGTGAGCTGAGATTGCACCATTGCATTCCAGCTTGGGCAACAAGAGCGAAACTCTGTCTCAAAAAAAAAAAAAAGAAAAGAAAAACAAGAAGAGGAAGAAACACTTGCAATATTTGTGCACAGAAAAAAGGCCATGTGAAAACAGAGTAAGAAGGCTGTCATCTGCAAGCCATAGAGAGGACTCACCATAATCCAACCCTGCTGGCACCTTGATCTTGGAATTCCAGCCTCTAGAACTGTGACAAGATAAATTTCTGTTCTTCACACCACCCAGCCTGTGGCATTCTGTTCTGGCAGTCCTAGCTGACTAATACGTTGGAGGAGTTGCAGATATTAGTGTCACCATCAAAGACTTGAAAGATGCTAAGGTGATGCATTCTGTCATTTTCCTGTTTAACACACGTTTGGCCAGTAAATACGGCAACTGGATCTTGGAGAATGAAAGTAGTCCCACGTACTGAGGAGGCTGAGGCAGGAGGACTGCTTGAGTTCAGGAGTGCTGAGCTATGCTGCACTATTCTGATTGGGTGTCTGCACCAAGTTTGGCATCAATATGGTGATCTCCTGGGAGCGAGGGGCCGCCAGTTTGCCTAAGGAGGGGTGAGCCAGCCCAAGTCAGAAATGGAGCAGGTCAAAACTCCTGTGATGATCAATACTGAGATAGCACCTGTGAATAGCCACTGCATTTGAGCCTGGGCAACATAGTAAGACCCTGGTGCTTGTCATAAAAAAAAAAAGTGGCCAGGCACAGTGACTCACACCTGTAATCCAGCGCTTTGGGAGGCTGAGGCAGGAGGATCACTTTAGCCCAGGAGCTCAAGACCACCCTGGACAACACAGGGAGATCCTGTCTCTACAAACAATTTAAAAAGTAGTCAGGCATGGTGATACACACCTGTAGTCCCAGCTACTTGGGAGGCTAAGGTGGGAAGATTGTTTGAGCCCAGGAGGTCGAGGCTACATTGATCCATGTTCGCACCACTGCACTCCAGCCTGGGCAACAGAGTAAGACCCTGCCTCCAAAAAAAAAGTATAATAAATTTTATCAAATAATAACTCCAATTACAGCTGCTGTTCCAGTTGTAGCAGTGCACCTGGCATTTGGTGTTCAGCTGTTGACCTGGCACATGATTTTTTTTCCTCCATATAGTTTGTAAGAAAAACCAGGAGCCACCGGGCATGGTGGCTCATGCCTGTAATCCCAACACTTTGGAGGCCAAGGCGGGTGGATCACCTGAGGTGAGGAGTTCGAGACCAGCCTGACCAACATGGAGAAACCCCGTCTCTACTAAAAATACAAAATTAGCCAGGAGAGGTGGCTCAGGCCTGTAATCCCAGCTACTTAGGAGGCTGAGACAGGAGAATCATTTGAACCTGGGAGGCAGAGGTTGCGGTGAGCTGAGATTGTGCCATTGCACTCCAGCCTGGGCGACAAGAGTGAAACTCCATCTCAAAAAAAAAAAAAAAAAAAAAGAAAGAAGGCTGGGCGCGGTGGCTCACACCTGTAATCCCAGCACTTTGGGAGGCTGAGGCAGGAGAATCGCTTCAACCGGGGATGCAGAGGTTGCAGTGAGCCAAGATCACGCCACTGCACTCCAGCCTGAGTGACAGAGCGAGACTCTCTCCAAAAAAACAAAAAAAAAAGATTCCACGTTTCTTCATTTTGGTGGAGTGGGTGAGAATGTACTTATACAAAAGACAGTTGTAGCTGGGCGCGGTGGCTCAAGCCTGTAATCCCAGCACTTTGGGAGGCTGAGGCGGGCGGATCACGAGGTCAGGAGATCGAGACCATCCTGGCTAACACGGTGAAACCCCGTCTCTACTAAAAACACAAAAAATTAGCCGGGCGTGTTGGCGGGCGCCTGTATTCCCAGCTACTCGGGAGGCTGAGGCAGGAGAATGGCGTGAACCCAGGAGGTGGAGGTTGCGGTGAGCCGAGATCGCGCCACTGCACTCCAGCCTGGGGGACA
>NW_026652284.1:24931718-24941242 GCF_009828535.3 Hylobates moloch
TTTTTTTTTGAGACAGAGTCTCGCTCTGTCACCCAGGCTGGAGTGCAATGGCGTGATCTCAGTTTACTGCAGCCTCCACCTCCTGGGTTCAAGCGACTCTCCTGCCTCAGCCTCCCAAGTAGCTGTGATTACAGGCATGCACCACCATGCCTGGCTAATTTTTGTATCTTTAGTAGAGATGGGGTTTCTCCATGTTGGCCAGGCTGGTCTTGAACTTCTGACCTCAGGTGATCCACCTGCCTCAGCCTCCCAAAGTGCTGGGATTACAGGCATGAGCCACTGTGCCTGGCCCCTCTTCTATCTTCTTGAAAACTCACTCATGAGATTAAGGCAAGCTGCAGCCTAGCCCCGCCACCGCTCCTCTCCTACCGGTCCCTGGCGCCCCCAGTCACGCTGTGCACTAGATGTCTCAGTGCGTTTGCTTGTGCTTGTGCTGTCCCCGCCTGCTGTGGTGAGTCAGAGTGCTCATTCTTTCTGATCCAGCTTTGCTGCGAATTCTTTTGTTGCTTGCTTTTTTTTTTTTTTTAAGACAGGGTTTTGCTCTTGTTGCCCAGGCTGGAGTGCAGTGGTGAGATCTCGGCTCACCACAACCTCTGCCTCTCGGGTTCAAGCGATTCTCCTGCCTCAGCCTCCTGAGTAGCTGGGATTATGGGCATGCACCACCATGCCCCCTAATTTTGTATTTTTAGTAGAGACGGGGTTTCTCCATGTTAGTCCAGCTGGTCTCGAACTCCCGACCTCGGGTGATCCACCCACCTCGGCCTCCCAAAGTGCTGGAATTACAGGTGTGAGCCACTGTGCCCGGCCCCTTGCTTTCTTTTTCAATTATTTTTTTGTAGAAACAGGGTCTTGCTGTGTTGCCCAGGCTGGTCTCAAACTCCTGGACTCAAGCAGTCCTCCAGCCTAACCCTCCCAAAGTGTTGGGATTATAGTCATGAGCCACTGCACTCGGCCTGTTGCCTTCTTGAATGCTGCTTCCTGCCTCCACCCCACATATTTCCCTCTGTGTTCTTGAGGCATTGAGTATAGACACAAGTAATGTCATTAATTGAATAGCTATTTAGGTCAGATCTTGATATTATGTTATTTCTTTTTTTTTTTTTTTTTTTTTTTTTTTGAGACGGAGTCTCGCTCTGTCACCCAGGCTGGAGTGCAGTGGCGCGATCTCGGGCTCACTGCAAGCTCCGCCTCCCGGGTTCACACCATTCTCCTGCCTCAGCCTCTCCGAGTAGCTGGGACTACAGGCGCCTGCCACCACGCCCGGCTAATTTTTTTGTATTTTTAGTAGAGACGGGGTTTCACCGTGGTCTCGATCTCCTGACCTCGTGATCCGCCCGCCTCGGCCTCCCAAAGTGCTGGGATTACAAGCGTGAGCCACCGCGCCCGGCCGATATTATGTTATTTCTGATTTGTGTAAAATTTTACAAGGTTGATGTCATCATTACCCACCCATTCTACAGGTGAGGAAACAGGCTCAGAGATTGACCAGCTTCTTAAGGTCACAGGCTGACAATTGGCCATGCCAGGGTTCAAAATTAGATCAGGCAGGCCCAGAGTCACCACACAGAGACACTGCCTTGTAGGAGGACTCTAATTATCCACTTCTGTTTGACTCTGCCCTCAGGCAGGCTCTTCCTGTATCCACAGGCCTAGCACTAAGCCTGGTATGTGGTAAAGGCTCCATGAACCCCAGAGATGGACAGAAGTGGTCTGGGAGGATTATAGTGACCCAGCACTCGAGGCCTGGGAGCTGTGGCTGACCTTGAGCTGGCCTTAGAGGCGGGGAGACTGCAGTCCTGCAGCTGTCTCCTCTGCAGGTGACAACAGTGGAAGGGCAGAGGGCAGTCAGGGCCTTCTCAGGAGCCCGCAGCCAGCCCTGGGGAACTTCCACAGCCCCAGCCTTTCAGGCTCTGACTGCAAAAGGCCTGCCTGCTCGTCTGCAAGAGCTGTCTTAGGGTGGGGAAATTCCTTTGCCCTCACAGCCATTCAGTGACGAGTAGCCTTGCTTTTCCTCTCATTTTCACATCCTCAGAGCTTTGGTTTCTGCCTGGAAGGCAGCAGGAGGGCCTTGCTAGCATAAGGGCACCTTTTTACTTGGAGAAGAGCCTGGCATAGCAGAAACAGCCCTGGAGTAGATCTTAGATTCCCTGAGGGCAGGGATAACATCACTTATCATCACTCCCTTCTTTCTTCTTTTCTACAACAAATATTTTTTGAACATCCACAGTATGTCAGGCAGGCACAGGGTGAACAAAACCAATATCTTTGACTCATTTCTATGAATTTGCCCCTTACCATCCCTGCCACCCCCAGGCCTTGTACAGTAACTTGCACATAGTAGGTGCTCATGTGTGAAAGAGTGAACAAATGAGTGCCCTGGAAGACAAGGGTCCTGGTTTCAGCCCCACTTTCTATTATTGGAGTGAACTCGCTTCCCCATCTGTAGCTCACAGGCACAGATCCCCTAGCCTAGCCCGGAGCAGTCTCTGTGATTGAGTGAGACTAGGAATGTCAGCACACTTTGTAAGTCACTTTTCTCTATTGAAACTGAAGAGACTTGAGTCTCTTGGTCAGGAATGGAGAGTGGACTTGCTCCAGGTGCTAACAAGCTGCCGTCGGTAGTGGCTGCGGGGAGGAGCAGGTTGAGGAGGATTCTGAAGCTGAGTCTGGGGCGGTGATTGGTCAGCACTGTCTGGTCTGAGAATCAGCAATGGGAGAGCTGCTTGTCTTCCCCCATGCAGGGTGCAGCCCCTGCAGAGCCTCCTTTGTCCCAACTCTGGCGACTTTGATTTAGCACCAGGTGGACCCTTGCTCCAGCATGACACAGCGCTCTGCCTCGCCTGGCTCCTGGCAGCCTCAGGAAGCCGGGGTACAGAGCTTCATTTGCTCTTCTGCAGAGTGCTGGAGAGAAAGAAGCCTGGCTGCTGAAGGCCAGAACATGCTTAGCAGCTCCCTCCCTGTCCTGGGAGAGGCTTGGGTTCCCCTCTCCCCTGAGGAGGACCTGTGGGATTCCACTGAGGATTCCAGTAACTTCTCTCAGTGCTGGAGAGGGTCTGTGGCTGTCCTTCACTCACAGATGTGCTGTGTTCTGAAGTTTTCTTCATAACTCCATTGTTTGTTTGGAATGCAGTGTTTTGTGGAAACAAAAGTCATAATAATGGCTGATATTTGTTAAGTCCTTGTCAACTGTTAGCCACTTTGCTAAAGCCACTTGGTGAATTCTCACCTAATCCTTCCAGCAGCCCCCTGAGATGGACTCAGTGATGTTCCATTTTATTTTATTTTTTGAGACAGTCTTGCTCTGTCACCCAGGCTGGAGTGCAGTGGCGCGATTTCGGATCACTTCAACCTCCACCTCCTGGGTTCAAGCGATTCTTCCTGCCTCAGCCTCCTGAGTAGCTGGGATTACAGGCACGTGCCACCACGCCCGGCTAATTTTTGTATTTTTAGTAGAGGTGGGGTTTCACCGTGTTGGCCAGGCTGGTCTCAAACTCCTGACCTTAGGTGATCTGCCTGCCTCGGCCTCCCAAAGTGCAGGGATTACAGGCGTGAGCCACCACGTCCAGCCTATTTATTTTAACTTTTAAAATTTTTTTAGAGACACAGCCTCGCTCCGTCACCCAGGCTGAAGTGCAGTGGCACGGTCATACCTCACTGCAACCTTGACCTCCTAAACTTTCCCTTCAACTGTAGTAGTTATCTCTCTTGTTAGGTTGTTTCATCACCACCTTGACTTCCTGCCTCAGTCTTCGTGTAGCTAGAATTACAGGTTCATGCCACATACAGCTAATTTTTTTGGGGGGGGACAGAGTTTGGCTCTTGGCACCCAGGCTGGAATGCAGTGGTGTGATCTCAGCTCACCGCAACCTCCGCCTCCCGGGTTCGAGTGATTCTCTTGCCTCAGCCTCCTGAGTAGCTGGGATTACAGGTGCACACCACCACACCTGGCTAATTTTTGTATTTTTAGTAGAAATGGGGTTTCACCATGTTGGCCAGGCTGGTCTTGAACTCCTGACCTCAGACAGGTGATCCACCCACCTCGAACTCCCAAAGTGTTGGGATTACAAGCGTAAGCCACCATGCTCAGCCCACATCCAGCTAATTTTTTAAAATTACTATTTTTATAGAGATGGGGTCTCACACTATGTTGCCCAGGCTGATCTCAAACTCCTGGCCTCAAGCAGTCCTCCTGCTTCAGCCTCCCAATGTGCTGGGATTACAGGCATGAGCCACTATGCTTGGCCTTCCATTTTATTTATTTAGCAGATGATGGCATAGAGAAATTGAGTGACTTGACCCACCTCACTCAGCTACTAAGTGATTGGACTGAGATTTATACCTACATGTCTTTCTGGCTCCAAAGCCTATGTCCAAGGCAGGAAGGAAGCAGTGAGTGGGGAGCCAAAAGCTGGGACTCTGGGGCCTGTGGGACAGGATTAGGGGTTTGGTTTGGAGTAGTATCACCAGCTTTGGAAAGAGCTGCTGCTAGGGGTTCTGCATCCTGGAGCGTCATGGCATGAACAGTTGGTCAGGAGCGATGTCAGTGGCTCCTGGGAGGCTAGCACTGTGCTCAGGGCTGTGGAAGCATCTCATTCAGCCCTCACCACAGTCCTATGAAGGTATGACTTGACCCATCTCCATTTTACAGATAAACAAACTGAGGTGGCCAGGCACGGTGGCTCACGCCTGTAATCCCAGCACTTTGGGAGGCCGAGGTGGGTGGATCATGAGGTCAGGAGTTTAAGACCAACCTGGCCAACATGGTGAAACCCTGTCTCTACTAAAAATACAAAAAATTAGCCAGGCATGGTTGCGGGCACCTGTAATCCCAGCTACTCAGGAGGCTGAGGCAGAGAATTGCTTGGACCTGAAAGGTAGAGGTTGCAGTGAGCCAAGATCGCACCACTGCACTCCAGCCTGGGTGACAGAGTGAGACTCCATCTCAAAAAAAAAAAAAAAAGAGAGAGAGAGAGAGACAGGGTCCCCCTTTATTGCCCAGGCAGGTCTCAAACTCCTGGCTTCAAGCAATCTTCCTGCCTCAGCCTCTCAAAGTGCTGGGATTACAGGCATGAGCCACTATGCTTGGCCCTGTGAGCTAATAATAATAGCTCACACTTGCTAACCATTTGCTTTGTGCCATTTCACATATATTGATTCATTTAACTCTCACAACAACCCTATGAAGGTGAGTTACTATTGTTTCTATTTCAGTGGTTAGAGAAACTGAGGCACAAAGAGCTTATATGATTTTTTAGCAAATTATATCATCAGGAGAAACCCAGCTGGGCAGAAGTGGAGTGGAACTAGATTCATTAGCTATTCTACCTATTATTCCTGTTTTACACATGAGAAAACTGAGGCTCAGAGAAGTTCATTTGACTTCAGCCTTACACACAACCAGTCAATGACAAAACCAGGGTTCAGAGTGTGGCCATTGGCCTCTAAATCGCCCACCCTTTTTCATGCTGCCCATTTTAGGGAAGAAATGCTCAGATGCTTAGTTCCATTTTAAACATGCTGTAGTCAAGGTGGTGATGAAACAACCTAACAAAGTAAACCTTTGCTAGTTGAAATGTGAGACTGCAGCATGTTCGCTTCACTGATATATGCCAAGTGCCTAGAATCGTGCCTGGCAGATTGGTAGGCACTCAGTAAATAATCATTGGAGGTGAGTGGCCAAACTGGAGACATTATCTAGCAAACAATGCAATGGAAGCAATGGCAGGGTGCATGGTGGAGGGCTGGGGGTATAGGCTGCCCCAGGAGACTCAGACTTCTTTCTGGAAGGAGCCACTGTTCAGGTCCTCTGTGCCCTGGGGTACCCAGAGGCTCAATGGGTGAAGTTTTGGGCTTTGCATATGACACACCTGGGTTAGAGTCCTGCTCTGCCAATATACCAGGGCAGGACCTAAATAACTTACTTAAATCTGTTTTTCTTTCTTTCTTTTTTTTTTTTTCTTTTGTTGAGACAGAGTTTCGCTCTTGTCACCCAGGCTAGAGTGCAATGGCGACTCTTCGGCTCACTGCAACCTCCACCTTCTCAGTTCAAGCAATTCTTCTGCCTCAACCTCCCGAGTAGCTGGAATTGTAGGCACACGCCACCACACCCGGCTAATTTTTGTGTTTTTAGTAGAGACAGGGTTTCACCAGGTTGACCAGGCTGGTCTTGAACTCCTGACCTCAGGTGATCCGTCCATCTCAGCTTCCCAAAGTGCTGGGATTACAGGTGTGAGCCACCGTGCCCGGCCTCCTTTTTTCTCTATTTCTTATTTTTTATGGAAGTATAATGGGCTTATCAAAAGTATACAAGTTGTGGCCGTGTACGGTGGCTCATGCCTGTAATACCAGCACTTTGGGAGGCCGAGGTGGGTGGATGACTTCAGATCAGGAGTTCGAGACCAGCCTGGCCAACACGGTGAAACCCCATCTCTACCAAAAATACAAAAATTAGCTGAGTATAGTGGCACACGCCTGTAATCCCAGCTACTCAGGAGGCTGAGGCAGGAGAATTGCTTGAACCTGGGAGGCGGAGGTTGCAGTGAGCCAAGATCACGCCACTGCACTCCAGCCTGGGCAACAGAGCAAGATTCCGTCTCAAAAAAAAATAAAGTATAGAAGTTGTAAGCGTTCTGTCTGATGAATGTTCACAAACTGAACGCACACATGTAATCAGCACTGAGATGAAGAAACAGTATATGACTGGCATCCCGGGAGCCCCCTCATGCCCCCTTCCAATCACTGTCACTCTCCAAGGGTTACCACATCCTAATTTCTAACAATATGGATTACTTTTGCCTATTTTTGAACATTTTATATTGTATGTCTGGTTTCCTTACTTTACACAATTTGTTTTGTTTTGTTTTTTTGAAATGGAGTCTCGCTCTGTCACCCAGACAGGAGTGCAGTGGCGTGATTTCAGCTCACTGCAACCTCCACCTCCTGGGTTCAAGCAATTCTCCTGCCTCAGCCTCCCGAGTAGCTGGGATTACAGGTGCGCACCACCATGCCCGGCTCATTTTTGTATTTTTAGTAGAGACGGGGTTTCACCACGTTGGCCAGGCTGGTCTCGAACTCCTGACCTCAAGTGATATGCCCGCCTCGGCCTCCCAAAGTGCTGGGATTATAGGTGTGAGCCACTGCACTCGGCCAGACAATGTTTATGAGATTCATTAATATTATTGTGTGTAGTTGACATGGTTCGATTCTCATTGCTATATAGAATTCCATTGTGTGAATATACTACTTTTTAAAAACATCCATTCCACTACTGGGGCATTTGGGTAGTTCCAGAGTTTGTCTATTATGAGAATTATTGCTGTGAACATCCTTGTGCAAGTCTTTCAGAGCACATTATCTCATGCATGTTGCTGTTGGGTAGATGCCTGGGAGCAGGTTTTCTGGGCGTGCATATATGTTCAGCTTGGGTAGCTATTGCCAAACAGTTGTCCAGAGCGGTCATGTGAGATTTTCTAGTCGCTCTACTTTTTTGCCAGCACTTGGTATGTTTTATTTTTCTTTTCATGTTAACCAATTCTAGTGCATGTGTCATAGTAGCATATTGTGGTCTTAATTTGCATTTCCTCGCTGACTAATGAATATAAGCACTTTTTCATGTGTTTATTGGCTGTTTGGACAGCCTCTTTTATGAGATGCCTACTTAAGTCTTTTGTCCGTATTTGTATTCAGTTGTCTGACTTTCTTACTGACTTACAGGATTTCTTTACGTGGTTTTTTTTTGTTTTTTTTTTGTTTTTTTTTTTTGAAATGGAGTAGTCTTGCTCTGTCACCCAGGCTAGAATGCAGTGGCATGATCTCGGCTCACTGCAGTCTCCGCCTCCTGGGCTCAAGTGATTCTCCTGCCTCACCCTCCCAAGTAGCTGGGGTTACAGGCATGCGCCACCATGCCCAGCTAATTTTTGTATTTTTAGTATAGATGAGGTTTCACCAGGTTGGCCAGGCTGGTCTCGAACTCTTGACCTCAGGTCATCCGCCTGCCTCGGCCTCCCAAAGTGCTGGAATTACAAGCTTAAGCCACAGCGCCCAGCCCTTTACATATTTTTTTTTTTTTTTTTTTGAGACGGAGTCTCGCTCTGTCGCCCAGGCTGGAGTGCAGTGGCGCGATCTCGGCTCACTGCAAGCTCCACCTCCCGGGTTCACGCCATTCTCCTGCCTCAGCCTCTCCGAGTAGCTGGGAATACAGGCGCCCGCCACCACGCCCGGCTAATTTTTTATATTTTTAGTAGAGACGGGGTTTCACCGTGGTCTCGATCTCCTGACCTCGTGATCCGCCCGCTTCGGCCTCCCGAAGTGCTGGGATTACAAGCGTGAGCCACCGCGCCCGGCTACATATTCTTGATACAAGTCCTTTGTCTTTGTTTACAAGATGTAAACATCTTATAATTATCTACTCCTGCTCTACAGGTTACTTCTTCATTCTTTTTTTTTTGAGACAGTGGCATGATCTCAGCTCACTGTAACCTCCACCTCCCTGGTTCAAGTGATTCTCATGCCTCAGCCTCTTGAGTCGCTGGGATTACAGGCGCCCACCACCACGCCCAGCTAATTTTTGTATTTTTAGTAGAGATGGGATTTCACCATGTTGGCCAGGCTGGTATCGAACTCCTGACCTCAGGTGATCTGCCTGCCTCAGCCTCCAAAATTGCTGGGATTACAGGCTTGAGCCACCGTGCTCGGCCTCATTCTTTTTTTTTTTAATCATCCAGCCCAAAAAAACTCTTCATTCTTTTAATGATTACCTTTAAATGAAAAAAAATTTTAATTTTGATATAATGCAGTTTATCAAATTGCTCTTTTATGATTAGCCCCCCTTTTTTTTTTTTTTTTTTGAGACGGAGTCTTTCTCTGTCCCCCAGGCTGGAGTGCAGTGGCGCGATCTCGGCTCACCGCAACCTCCATCTCCTGGGTTCACGCCATTCTCCTGCCTCAGCCTCCCGAGTAGCTGGGAATACAGGCGCCCGCCAACACACCCGGCTAATTTTTTGTGTTTTTAGTAGAGACGGGGTTTCACCGTGTTAGCCAGGATGGTCTCGATCTCCTGACCTCGTGATCCGCCCGCCTCAGCCTCCCAAAGTGCTGGGATTACAGGCTTGAGCCACCGCGCTCGGCTTGATTAGCCCCTTTGTGTCTTTTGTTTGTTTGAGACAGGGTCTTGTTCTGTTGCAAAGGCTGCAGTGCAGTGGCACAGTCATAGCTCACTGCAGCCTCAAACTCCTGAGCTCCAGCAATCCTCCTGCCTCAGCCTCCTGAGAAGCCGGGACCACAGGCATGAGCAACCATGCCCAGCCACCTCCATATGAGTTTTGGAATGAGTTTGTCAATTTTCACAAAAACGACCTACTGAGATTTTTGACTAGGATTATGTTGAATCTGTGGATTAGGGACAATAAATCCTTTCATAATATTCAGTCTTCCAATCCATGAATATGCTATATCTCTGCCTTTTTTTCCTCTTACATTTCTTTTACATATATATATATATATATATATATATTTTTTTTTTTTTT
>NW_026652284.1:24944242-24964125 GCF_009828535.3 Hylobates moloch
AAAAAAAAAAAAAAAAAAAAAAATTTCAAACATACAGAAAAGGAGGAAGGATTATAGTACAACTAATTCCTGTACATTCACCATCTAGATTGAATAGTTGTTGATAGTGTGTCTTATTTGCATATATATGTTTGTTCTTCTCAAATGATTTCATAGTAAATTATAGACATCGTAGATACTTTACCCATAAATATTTCAACATATATCTTAAAAATCTAGGGATAGGCTGGGCGTGGTGGCTCACGCTTGTAATCCCAGCATTTTGGGAGGCAGAGGCGGGCGGATCACGAGGTCAGGAGATCAAGACCATGGTGAAACCCCGTCTCTACTGTGGCGGCCCTTTGAGACTGAAGAAGGCGGAAGCGGAGGTGGAATCACCGCACACCACCTATCTCAAAAAAAAAAAAAAAAAAAAATCTAAGGATAGTCTCCTACATAATCACAATTCCATTATCATACCTAAGAAAATTAATTGTTCCCTAATTTTTTTTTTTTTTTGAGACAGAGTCTCCCATTGTCACCCAGGCTGGAGTGCAGTGGCATGATCTCGGCTCACTGCAAGCTCCGCCTCCCAGGTTCAAGTGATTCTCCTGCCTCAGCCTCCCGAGTAGCTGGGACTACAGGCACACGCCACCACACTTGGCTAATTTTTTGTATTTTTAGTAGAGACGGGGTTTCACCATGTTGGCCTGGATGGTCTCGATCTCCTGACCTCATGATCCGCCCGCCTCGGCCTCCCAAAGTGCTGGGGTTACAGATGTGAGCCACCACCCTTGGCCAATTGTTCCCTAATTTTTGTTTGTTTTTAGAGACAGGGTCTTACTCTGTCACCCTGGCTAGAGTGCAGTGGAGCAATCCTGGCTCAAGCCCACTGCAGCCTGGAACTCCTGGGCTCAAATGATCCTCCCACCTCAGCCTCCTTAGTAGCTGGGACTATAGGCACACGCCGTCATACCCAGCCAATTTTTGTTATTTTTTATAGAGATAGGGTCTTCCTATTTGCCCAGGCTAGTCTTGAACTCCTGGGCTCAAGCAATCCTCCCGTCTTGGCCTCCCAAGGTGCTGAGACTACAGGCATGAGCCACTGCATTCGGCCTGTTTCCTAGTTTTTAATCTGTAGTCAGATTTCCACAGTTGCCCTCCAAAGGTCTTTTGTTGCTGTGTTTTGTTTTCTTTTTCAAAATAAGATCCATGATGTATTGCATTTGTTTAAGTCTCTTAAATCTCTTTTAATTTAGAATCATCTCTTCTCTGCCTCTCTTTCTCTTTTTTTTTTTTTTTTTTTTTTAAGACAGTTTCTGGCTTTGTTGCCCAGGCTGGAGTGCAGTGGCATGATCTTGACTCACTGCAGCCTTGACCCCCTGGGCTCAAGTGATCCTCATGCCTCAGCCTCCCAAAGTGCTGGGATTACAGGCGTGAGCTACTGCACCCGACCTCCTCTCTCTTTTTATAAATGACATTGACTTTTGTTAAGAGATTAGGCCAGCAGTCTTGTAGATGTCTCATGTTCTAGATCTGACTTTTTCCTCATTGTGTTACTCACTTTGTTCCTCCATCTCCTGAACGTCCTGTAAACTGGGACATAGGTCTAGGCTTGATGAGATGCTGATAAACCTCACTGGCCAGGCGCGGTGCCTCACTCCTATAATCCTGGCTGTTTGGGAAGCCGAGGTGGGCAGATCACCTGAGGTCAGGAGTTCGAGACCAGCCTGGCCAACGTGGTAAAACTCTGTCTCCACTAAAAATATAAAAATTAGCTGGGCGTGGTGGCACACTCCTATAATCCCAGCTACTCGGGTGGCTGAGGCATGAGAATCACTTGAACCTGCGAGGTGGAGGTTGCAGTGAGCTGAGATCACGCCACTGTACTCCAGCCTGGGCGACAGAGTGAGACTCTGTCTCAAAAAAAAAGCCTCACTAAGCTTTCTGGGAGTCTCCTTCTCTGACAGCCCTTCTTAGAGTGGGTAAGGCTGGCAGGTGTATGAACAAGTATGTAGTTTTAGCACAGTGCCTGGTACAGAGGCAGTCTCAGTACATGGTGGTAGTTCCTAATATTTGTCCCTGCCTCAGGCCAGACATTTTACTCCAATGTTTGTTCCTGGGAACCTGTCACCCTGAGGCTTCTCCTGGACTGGCCAGGCAGCAGTAGCTTTCCCCCTGCTGGGGATCCGGGCCCTGGGCTGCCTTGGACGTTCCCCATCTTTCTCTCCTTCCCTCAGACAACACAGGCAGTTCTACATACCGGCCGCCCCCTCGGACCCGGGAGGTGCTGATCAACGGGCAGATGGTGAAGCTGAAGTACTGCTTCACCTGCAAGATGTTCCGGCCACCCCGAACCTCACACTGCAGTGTCTGTGACAACTGTGTGGGTGAGTAGGAGGCAGCAGGGAGGGATGCAGGGATTCCTGAGAGAGACTGAGTCCTGGGGATGGGGGGCGTCACGCATGGGGATGGCGTGGGCAGGGTCTGAAATGCCCAGGGCTGGGCAGGGGGTCTGCTTCACCCAGATTTGCCCTGACTCAGGAGGGCCCAGGGGAGGGGCCCTCAGCGTAACCAGGAGTGTTTTGGCGTCAGCTCAGGATTGGTGGATTCCTTCCCCCAGCTCTGAGGTGTGGGGCAGACAGGCAGGCTTTGAACCCTTCTCCCAAGCTTCAGCCCGGTCCTCAAGAGGTCCAGCCTCCCAGGAAACAGACTGGAACAATAACATTCCAGATGTGTTTGGGCCAGAAAGAATGATTTACTGTTCAGTGGCCCAGGGCCAGCTGTACTGAAAAACTTTGATCTGATTCCCGGGGTTGAGAGGGATAAGCATCTAGGAACAGAGGCGTTTAAGCTGATGAGGTGCAGAGGATGTCACTACTGGAAATGGGTCTTGACCCTACAGCTGCCTGCAGTGGTTGTTCTGTCCCCTCTCCCTGCTCTCCAGAGGCTGTGTAGTTCTGATGGGCACCAAGGGTGGTCCCCTGGGAGGGTGTTGTAAGGGAAATGCTGCATGAGAGGGCCCCGGTGAGCTGAGCCACAGTGACTGTGCACAGTTCCCAGGGCAGTGAGCTCATCATGCCAGCTCAGTACTCCCTGAGCAAGAGAACAGCAGGGAACACCCCATGACGGCATGCAGCGAAGGGGGTGACTCAGTGGGCACCATTCATCCCCAGGGAGCTGCCCCGCCCACCCCCTGCAAAGGGCGCTGACCTTGGCATGAGGCCTGCAATGGGCTTATGACCCACATTCCCACAAGGACTTTCTTTACCAGTCTGGGTGTGCCTCCACCCCCGGGGACAGTGTGCAGATGAGCTCAGCCCTTTGACCTGGCCTGTGATGCTGGCTGTGAACCACATTGCAACTCAGCCCCTCCCTGGGCCGCTAGTCCTAGAGCAGGAGACGGGTTGTTGACTGTTAGCATGTGGTTGGGATGGTAGACCAGGTGACGAGCACTTTGTGAGTCTTTGTGCCGGCACTGCTCCAGATCCTGGGGAGTCAGCATGGTGTGAGACCAGCACAGCCCCCCTCGTCCGTGGAGCTTACAGTCAAGTAGGGCTGATTGGCCAATCCAGTAATTATAAATAAGCATAAAAACACACATGGGCAAAGTGTGACAAAAGAGAAGTGATGGGGCAGATAACAGGGGCCCCCTCACCTAGTCTGAGATTGGAAGAGACTTTCTTAAGGAGGTGGCTTTGCAGCTGAGACATGAAGGAGAAGTTCCAGTTAACCAAATAAAGAGACAAGAGAGAGTGTATCAGGCAGTGGGAACTGGTACACAAAGGACCAGAGGCAGGTGTGTCCGAGGCCTGGGAGCCAGTGGTGCTGCGAGAGTGAACGGGGTAGGAAAGCCCCAGCCATGGGTGAGGCTGCCAAATGCCTGTGCTGGCTGCAGGCCTGCCCCACTAACCCATCGCCCCTTGCCCTTGTCCAGAACGATTTGACCATCACTGCCCCTGGGTGGGCAACTGTGTGGGGAGACGGAACTATCGCTTCTTCTACGCGTTTATTCTCTCCCTCTCATTCCTGACGGCCTTCATCTTCGCCTGCGTGGTCACCCACCTGACATTGCGTGAGTTGTGGGTGAGGGCAGTGGGGAGTGGAAGGGGTCAGCCAGCAAGCTCAAGGGTCAGCAAGCTTCAGCAGTCACTGTCCCTCTGAGCTTGTCCTCTCCTGTTTCTTTCTCCCCAGGCGCTCAGGGAAGCAACTTCCTCTCCACTCTGAAGGAGACACCAGCAAGATATCCTTTGTCAGCTAGAGGACACTCCAGTGGGAACTGAGGTCCCTTCACTGGGTGGGTCCCATGCCTCATCCTCTAATCAGAGAGGAACAGCGTACAGCTCACATGTGTCCTCTAGAATCCAACATGCCAGCAACTCTGTTCACACCCAGGCAAGAGCTGATCTTAAATGGGGCATTGTGGGGCCGGGGGTTCCCCGTCTTCAGGGGCCTGGAAAAGAGTATGTCCCTTAAGATGCCAAGCTCCCTGGGCCGTGTCATGCCCAAGGCTCTTTGTGATTGGAACCCTCAGTTTTCTCTGCCGTCCGTCACCCTGACCTTGTCTGGCTCTCGAGTGGGGTCCTGACCCTTCCGAGGGGCCCAGGAGGTGATCCTGCTAAGAAGTGGGGACTGGGCCACAGGAAGGTTCCAAAACTTCTCAGCTCTCTGGGGAAACAGCTCTATGGAAGGATAGGTGAGACGGGCCAGGTGTGGCTGGGAGGCTCCCCACCCTCTACCCGTTTAGGTCCTTAACTGCCCTCACCGTGCTGGAGTTGGTGATCTGCTTCTTCTCCATCTGGTCCATTCTGGGCCTCTCAGGGTTTCACACGTACCTCGTCGCCTCCAACCTGACTACTAATGAAGACGTGAGTAAACCTGGAGCCACCCCTCATTCTAGGGCAGTGCCTTCAGGAGGAGGCAGGGCTGAGGGAGCCTGGGGCAGCTAAGCACAGTCCTGACTCACAGACTGCTGGGAAAACGCCTTTTAAGCAGCCAGATGCCTCCCAGTCATCTCAGCTTGGCCCTGGTGGGTCCGATGCAGGCTTCTGAGACCTCCACATGCTTCATTCTCTCAGTGCAGGCTCCCAAGGTCCCAGGTTGCTTTTCTCCACAGCCCTGCAGGAGGCAGTACTCACACCACAGCACGCATGATGTTTGGCTGGCACATGACTGCTTACAGAATTCTTTCAGTTCCTGTCATCTCTTTGGGTCCTTTTGCCAAGCCTGAGGCAGAAAGGACAGGGATGTTTTTTCCCCCATTCGATGACTGAGAGACATGTCCCATGTCTGAGAGGTCACACAGCTGGGAGGGGACAGAGCCAAGATTGGTGCCCAGTCACAAGTATGCGCTCCCTCTTCCACACTGCCCCTGTCAGCAGCAAAGCCGTGACTGTTCTCAAGGTGTCACTGGCCTGTCCTGGCTGCCCCTCTCAATATGCACGCCTGGGGGAGACAGGGCACAGGCCAGTGGGCTCCATTGACCTTCCCTACCTGCCACCCTACAGACTGCCACCAACAAGCATGTTTGATGTGCCCAGTCCTAGGCCAGACCTGACTTCCCCTCCCCATCCTCCAAACACTAAAATGAGAGCATCTGTTTCAGGGCCCACCATCTGATACTTACCAGCAACCCATCCTCCAGCAGGAAATACATTCCCAGACCTCCTCCTCTCATTCAGGGAAACAAAACTTAACACACATGACAGGGTGTTGTGTGCTTGGTGATCGGTGAGAACAGAAATGCCATCAACCAGCATCTCCCGTGGTAGCTTCTTGGGTGCCAGTTTTACAGCACATTACCAGAGGTTAAAGAGAAAGGAGTGTGTGGCCAAATAAGTGTAGAAAACTCTAGGTTAAAGTCAAGGTGTTCTTTATTGCTAAACTCTCCAGTGCCTTCCATAGCTGGCTTCACAGAGCTAGAGAATCTGGCAAGAATTAATCTAATGCTCCAGCAATGCCATCTGAGAATTAGTATTATTTTCCCTATTTTCCAAATGAGGACTCAGGCTCAGCGAAGTGGTGATCTGTCCAGGTAATGTAGCCAGTGAGTAGCAGGGCCGGGGCTCACAGGCAGGTCAGCCCTCACCCTGTGCCCCTGCACTACCCTCCTTCAGAAGTGGCTGGCTGGAGAAGGACGGAGTCATCCGAAACGTTTCCTCTGGATGCTTCTCTTGGGCTCTGCTCTGTCATCTCCTCTTTGGGGCCTCCTGATCTCTGCCAGGGGTCCCCCACATCCTCATTGAATGGCCCACATGAAAGACATGTTGCCTTCTGTAACCAGAATTGGTTTCGGAATTGGCCAGTTGTCCCCAGCCTCTAGACCTCCCTCCTAGAAAAGTGAAGCAAAAGGAGGTACTTGACCCAGGCCTCCTTCCTGCTTGCAGATCAAAGGCTCGTGGTCCAGCAAGAGGGGCGGTGAGGCCTCTGTCAACCCCTACAGCCATAAAAGTATTATCACCAACTGCTGCGCTGTGCTCTGTGGCCCCCTACCTCCCAGGTAAGTGAGCGGGGTGCAGAAGAGGGGTAACAGGGCCATGCCTGGCCAGTGATCAAAGTGTTCCCGGATATCAGCCGACCTCCCCCTACACCCTCGATGCCCTCCGTCCACCACCCCCCTGGAGGGCATTTGTCATGTGTAGGAATTCCATGGAGAATTGTTACTTAATCACATGCTCATTGTAGAAAAAAAAAATTAAGTACAAAACGTAAAACAGAAGAGCACTGGATATGACTGTAATTCTACTCCCCGGGGATAACCACCATGACTGTTTCGGCCATGCTTGAATGACACTGCCCTTCCGGTTGCCCACTGCCGGGACTGGGTGGCGACTCCATCCTCTGCTGGCAGTAGGAACCCTGGGGACTCAGCCCTGCTGGGACGCTCCCTGTTCATCCTGACACCAGGGGGCACCAGAGCTCCAGAACGGGGATTAAATTGCTGTGGGCACTGCCAAGACAAGTCATTCCCACACAGTGATGTCCCCTACCCCACCCAGTATCCCTGTCACCCAGCCTGCCTAGAGGGGAAAGGAACATAGGAATCTCATAGTCACCAAATACCTATTCATCCTTGCTTTCCTCCCTCACCTGCAGCCTGGCTTCTTGGCAGCCAGACAGGTGGGCCAGCTGGAATTAATAGTGAATAAATTCTGTGGCCAAAAGCCAGGTGGCCAGAGGGCAGAGAGAGGCCTGCCAGAGGTAAGGGTCTTGGGCCCCCAGATGGGGAGCAGCTCTCCTTTCCTCAGCCTTTCTCGGCCTGGGCCTTTCCTTGGCTGAGACAGACTCTGCCATCCTACCCCTGGCCTGGAGCCTCAGTGTTGGGCAGAGCCCTCATGTGTCCACCTTGTGTTTTGGAAGCCTGATTGACCGGAGGGGATTTGTGCAGTCCGACACCGTGTTGCCCTCACCCATCAAAAGCGATGAGCCAGCCTGCAGAGCCAAGCCTGACGCCAGCATGGTAGGAGGCCACCCCTGACCACAGCTCAGTACTTGCCACCTGCTGGCCTGTCTGCCCCTCCGCACTCACCTGCCGGGACCCTCCCCATTCCATCCAAGGGAGGCAGAACTGCCAAAGACTCAAGTCTTTTCATATTTATTTCCCACCCTGCGTGGCTTTCTCTGAACTGTTCCGTGGCTGTGCCCTGTGCTCCCCAAACCCAGGTTCCCACAGCCTTGGGCCCTAGGTACCCCCAGCTGATCAGTGCCAGGAGAAACCGGAATCTCTGGAGGCTACCCAGGGGACCACACCAAGTCCTCGCCTGTGCCGGGCGAGCCCTGTGTGAGTGAGGCTGTGAACTGAGCGTGAGGCCTCCCAGGTGGGGGAACTGCTTGGGCCTTGCTGAGCCAGGGTCCTCAGGGTGAAGCAGGACTGAGGGGTGGCCAGCTCTGGGCAGTGGGCTGTGGAGAGGAAGCCTCCAGGGGCTGCTTTGGTCTGTGAGCTCCTTCGTTCTCGGTGATAATTGCTCTTTCTTCTGTGGGATTTTTGGTGGGGTTTTCCCCCCTTTTTTATGGAGTTGGCTAACAGGATTGAGTTAGGGCTCCAGTAGAGAAGGCAGGGTTGGTGATGGGTGGGGGCAGCTTGTATCAGACGAAGGTAAATCAGGCAGCCAGGCACCCACAGCCTCAGCTCCTGTGCAGTTCCTGGGCAGCACAGTGGAAGGAGGAGCCTGGTCCTTCCCCTGCCCACGGAGAGCTCTTTAAGGGATCCCAGCCTGCCCCTCCACCTCTCTCCCAAGCCAGGTCCGGGCATGGGTGGGTTATGCCCATGCTGGCAATACTTGAAACGGGTTTATTAATGCTGGGTATTTTGCACAATTTTATAGACCTCTTTTCTACATAGTCTTTTTTAAATGGAAGGAGAAAAAGTCAGCCACATTACTGTCTGTGTAGTGCCAGGTGAAGGGTTATCAGAAGGCTGGTTGGTTTTAATAAGTTTATTCCAAGAGACCTTCTGGCTGGAATGAGTGAAAGTGTGTGTGCATGTGCGTGTGTGTTCATGTGTGCCCTGTATGAATGTGGCTGGCTCCCATATCCCCTGGGCTGCCCCATCCCCTTTGAGTGTCAGAAGCCCTCTGAGCCAAGGGGACAGGGGGCACATGCATTGGTCACGAGAAAACCCTGGGCTCCCACTGGGGCTCAGCCCAGCCTCCTGTCTTTCCTTCTTCTGTGGACTTCGACAGCCAGTGTCCGGGGACTCTGCCACTCCACCCCCAGCCCTACCCCCCAGCCCCCAGGTGAGGCTTTCAGCTGGGACCTGCCCAGACAGGCTGAGCCTGGGCGTGGTGGGTGGGGTGATGGCTCTGGGGAGCGGCTGCCATCCTACAAGCCACACCCCCTCCTCTGAGCTCTGAATATGGGACCCAGTGCCAGGAGCTGGAAGACAAGGTGTTTCTGCCAAACGGGGACCTCCATCCAGAGAAAAGGAAGGACGGTGCAGGGTGGGCCAAGAGGCAAGTGAAGGTTGGCCTGAGTCTGGGCCGGAAACTCAGAGGATGTTTCTCCTCTGCTGGGAGCTGTAGTTTCTTATCAAAATAGATATTGTCCCACCATCCCCCTCCTTGGCCCTTCAAGTGGGCTGAAGCCCTTGGAAAGTGACACAGGAAGTCCCCAGATCTTGCCCTTCTCACTCCAGAGGCTAGTGGTCACAGACAGCTGGGAATGGCAGCCACAGAGGGTCCCCTCTGGGAGAAACAGCTTCATCCCAGCCTCAGGGCCCTGGGCCATCACTGCAGTGGCCCTGGGAGGTGAGGAAGAAGCTGGCTAGAGGAGGGGGCTCCCACCTACCTTTTATTTAAGCCAGTATTCTTTGTTCCTGCTTGTAATAAAACTTTAGTTTATAAGAGTTGATTTGCTTTGGTTTGGTTTTTGTTTGCTTTTCCTTTGCTGAGGCCCCAGCTGGCAGCCCTCTGTTCTTTCAGACAAATTTGGTTCTTTCCTGGCGAGACTGTGAGAAGGCAGATAGCCCAGTGATCTGGCTGCATTTTCCCTCACCTGGCTGGAGCTCTGTCCGCTGGAGGCACAGGAGAGAGGGCTGTGGCTGAGCCCCCATGGGCACGTGAAAAGAGGCCATCCTGTCCCCACTTTGTCCCCTCCACCTTCCCCTGCCTCAGGGGCTTGGAGACCCCCAAATTCTTCTTCCCTACTGCCTTTCCACTCTGAACCCCAGTGAGTACTCAGCTAAGAAAACGTTTGAGACGGTAGATTCCAGTTTGAGAGCTGGAGCTTCCCTGGCCACCACCTCCAACCTGGGCAGCAGGGCCCAGCCAGGCAACTCATAACACTGGCCCACCTCTCTGGTATCTCCCTCAGGAGGACACCTGTCAGGATTTTGCCATCTCCTGCACAGCCTGAGGGGAGCTAACAGGCCTCTTTGCAGAGGGTTAGCTGGTAAGACCGTTTCTCCCATGTCGGCCAGCACTGCCCGCTCCCCTCACACACCATCTCATCCTCATTGCATGCCTTGCCAACCCCATGGAGCCCGTCCATCTGTCTGGTGTGTGGTGCGGTGTGTGTGCTAGTGGTGGTAGCGTCTCCAGGGATTCCCCCCTAAGCAGAAGGATCGGGATATAGGGCAAGGCTAAGAGCCCAGCCCCATTGTGGACTGAAGAAGTAGCTTCGTGCAGAGCAGCTCTCCAGCTGGAAGAGGAGGTGGAGGGTGAGGCTGGGGAGAGGATGGCGAACCTGCCCTGAGGTGTTTGGGTCTGTGCAGGTGGGGTCCTGGTATGCAGGGGCCACCGGTCACTAACACTCTTGTGTCCTGGCTTTCTGTCCCCGCTGAGCTTTCTTTCACCCACCCGTTTTCTCTCCTGCTTCGTTGCCTGCTGCCTGAGCCTTGGCCCTTCTCTTGGGGAGAGGCAGGTGCTGTGGCAGCACCTCTCCCCACCACCGGGGCCCCTGCAGGCCGCCTCCCTCCTCCCAGTCCGGCTAACCCTCTCTCTTCTCCTTCTTTGCTGTCCTGCCGGGGATCTCCAGTGTGTGCGGGGGCTTAAGGACCTCCTGAGGACCGCTGCTCTCTGCCTCTCCAGGAATGGCCTGGGGGGAGCCAGGCACCCGGCACCTCCACCTGCCTAACCTGTGGCCCATCTGCCACCATCTGTGCCTACAGGGTCTGCCCCCAAGCCTGCCCGGCCTGTGTGCTCTCTAGGGCCCCCATAGGGGGCAGGGGCTGGCCTCTTTGCCCCATTCCCGCTCCATACTGGCCAGAGTGTAGTAAGCCATAACGCAGCCATCAGCACAATAATATGACTCTATGCTGATATGCTCCCTCTCTCCTCCACTGACTTCCCCTTCCCCGGATTTGTGAGGTGTCAAGACTCTAGGAATCTGGCCTTACGCCTGCCCCTCCACCCCCTCAGATCAGGCATAGCCATAGTCAAGCCCAGCAGGTTTCCTCAGGAGCTGTCTGGGGTGTTGATGGTGGATGACGCTGCTGAACAAGTTTGGTGACTGTTCTAAGCACAACTGGCTTGATACTGTTCCCACGGCCTGTCCACCTCCCACCCCCAACCCTCCACCAGGGTAGGTAGGATGTAGGGAGGGTGCGTGCCTCCTTTGCTCTAGGCACTGAGGGACCAAGCTAGCCGTGCACAGCCCCATACACTTCAGGGGACTAAAGGAAAGAGCTGGGCCAAGAAAAATCAGCTGAGCCCAGGGCTGGGGGCTGCTTGTCTGCTATCCTGTACCTTTTTTTTAAACCAAAATAAAGATTCCCCTCTTCTTGCCATACCGTTGGCTGTCTGGTGCCGCCTTTACTTTGGGGCCCAGGGATGGGACCTGCAGTGGGCATGTGGAACATATGGCTCCCCCTTGCTCCCAGCTTTCTTCCAGCTGGCCAGTGCTGCTCTGGAGATTTAAAAGCACAACGAAGCCAGGAGGGACACAGGAAAAGTGGCATCCTTTTCACTCTGCCCCTCCAGAACCCCTGGTCTCAATTCCAGACATCACCCAGCCTCAGCTGACCTCTGGATTCTGAAAGGTCCCAGCACAGGCTGAGACAGGGGGTTTAACTCCAGTCTGGGACTGCCATACCCATGAACAGAGCCCAGCCCAGGGTAATGATCTTATGGAAACTTCTCTCTCCCCAGCTGCTGCCCCACATCAAGATACACACATGGGCATACACTGTACTATGGGCTAAAAAAAATAGTTACCGCTACCATTCAGCAAGGGCTTGCCGAGTCCCAGGCCCATTTTCTCATCTTAACCTATGAGGAGGATGATTCAGCCTTTTTACAGATGAGGGAACTGAGACTCAGGGAAGAAACAGGAGCTGCCCAAGGTCACCCAGCTGGCAAAGCAGCAAATCCCAGATCAGAACCTCATCTCTGTCCCGAGCTCTGAGCCGTCTGCACTACCCAAGGAATGAATACAGCGGTGGGAGGATGAGATCTTGGAGAAACCCTAAAATTAGAGAATATCATAGCCAGTAGAGGGCTTAGAGTTGATCTGGGCCAGCTTCCTTTTTTTTTACTGATGGGGAAATTGAAGCCCAGAGGCAGGAAGGGACCTGCCCAAGGCCTTATAACAGAGCTGGGATGCAGTCCCACACTCTGACCTCATTCCATTCTCTCTCCATAAATTCCACACTGTCTCTAGACTGAACTGGTTTAGATGTGGGATACTCTAAACAGCAGTGCCTTCAAGAGAAAAAGAATCAGAACCACGAATCATTTAAAAGTAATGTAGGCTACTCTGGGCACACTGCCTATGAGGTCGCCCTGCTCCCCACAAGGAGCAGTAAAAATAATAAAAATAATTTAATATCCCTTCCCAAAGGTAACCAGTAAAGTAAGCTCTTGGCTAGGTAACTGGACTCTTGTTCACAACTAGCCAGTGGGAAAAGGTGCTAGAGCTTCCTCTGGCCACCTGTTTAATTTGATCGTTCCAAGACAGAAACATTTCTTAGGAAGTTCTTTCTAGAACCTACCTGGTGTCCCTCCCACTGCTATCAGAGCCCTGTCCTCTGTCCTCGGTGGAGGTAGAGAGCAAATGGTTGCTGCCTTCTTCATCACAACCCTTCAAAGCCTATTATTACCAGCTAAGAAGGATTGGTTGACTATGGGGCCAGAGCCCCTGAGCCTGCTGGCAGAATGGATGCTGTACAGGAGGGTGGGGAGGTAGCAGGCAGAATGAGGAAAGCCCCTTTGGGCTGCAACCCCAGCTCCTGTCCTGCTGACTCAGACAGCTGACTGTGGAGCTCCGTGCCCTGCCAGGGCCTGCCACCTCCTGCCCGTCTGAGCTCCTGAACTTGGGAAATGGAGGCCTGGAGGCAAAGGGAGGTACCTGAGACAGGAGCTGAGTCAGGATCAACAGGCCAGAGCGGGCAGGAGGTATCAGGCAGCCTGGCTCCCAGATGCACCCCTGAGCTCCAGCAGGGGAGGAGTAGGAATGAAGGGGCTTCCTTGCCCTTGCTCATAGCTATGGGGAGGGCGTGAACCACCACCAAGTCCTCTGGCTTAAGTGGCAGGAAGCAAATGGTCCCTCCCTGGACTCAAGCTCCAAAGTTCCTGGGCCTGCCAGGCCCTGCCTTCCAGGTTCCCAGTGTCCTGGGATCTCCAGCTTTCCCCCAGGACTTGGGGAAGCCCCGGCTGGATGACTAGTACAAATGAAGGCCCCTGAGGTTCCAGGACCTGCTGAGGTCACAGGAATGTTCTAGATCAAGCTTGTCCAACCCACGGCCCACAGGCTGCATGTGGCCCAGAATGGCTTTGAATGCAGCCCAACACAAATTAGTAAACTTTCTTAAAACATTATGAGATTTTTTTGCAACTTTTTTTTTTTTTTTTTTTTTTTTTTTTTTAGCTCATCAGCTATCGGTAGTGTTGGTATATTTTATGTGTGGCCCAAGACAATTCTTCCAATGTGGCCCAGGGAAGCCAAAAGATTGGACATGCCTGTCCCAGATGGAGAGGAAGGAGGCAGTGCTGAGCACATCTGGCTATTCATCCATCTGGAGAGAGAAGGCTATGGGCAAACTGCCTCCTCTCCCCTGTAGACACCCAGCTGGGAAGGCCTGGCCTTTGGCTAAGTCCTGGCTTGGGGCCCTTCCTCATTTCACAGAACCTAGCTCTATGTTAGTGTTTTGTGAGTATATGTTGATCATAATAAAGTTGATGGGATTTTTTCACATGATAATAATAGTTGCCATCTGGCTGGGCATGGTGGCTTATGCTTATGCCTGTAATTCCAGCACTTTGGAAGGCCGAGGCAGGTGGATCACTTGAGGTCAGCTGTTCGAGACCAGCCTGGCCAACATGGTGAAACCACATCTCTACTTAAAAAAAAAATACAAAAATTAGCTGGGCGTGGTGGTGCACCCCTGTAATCCCAGCTACTCAGGAGGCTGAGGCAGGAGAATCACTTGAACCCAGGAGGTAGAGGTTGCAGTGAGCCGAGATTGTGCCACTACACTCCAGCCTGGGTGACAAGAGCAAAACTCCATCTCAAAAAAAAGAAAAAAAATAATAGTTGCCATCCATTCTACTGTGCTTTCCATTAACTCATGTAATCCTCACGAGTCCCATTTTATAGTTACAGGAACTGAGGCTCACAGAGCTTAAATCACTTGGCCAAGGCCACAAACATCTGTAAGAATTACATTTAGGCAGTCTGATTCCAAAGATACTAGTCTATTCTGTATCTCATAGACAAACAATACATATTCACTTTTTTGTTGTTTTGTTTTGAGACAGAGTCTTGCTCTGTCACCCAGGCTGGAGTGCAGTGGCGCCATCTCAGATCACTGCAACCTCCGCCTCCCGGGTTCAAGCGATTCTCCTGCCTCAGCCTCCCGAGTAGCTGGGACTACAGGCGTGTGCCACCATGCCCGGCTAATTTTTTGTATTTTTAGTACAGACGGGGTTTTACTGTGTTAGCCATAATGGTCTCGATCTCCTGACCTGGTGATCCACTCACCTCAGCCTCCCAAAGTGCTGAGATTACAGGCGTGAGCCACCGCACCCGACCCATCCTCACTATTTATAAATTGGAGAGAATAAGAAAATCAAAAGGGCCAGGTGTAGTGACTCACACCTGTAATCCCAGCACTTTGGGAAGCCAAGGCAGGAGGATTGCTTGAACCCAGGAGTTTGAGACCAGCCTGGGCAACATGGTGAGACCCTGTCTCTACAAAAAAATACAAAAATTAGCTGGGCGTTGTGGTGAGCACCTGCTTCTTAGGAAGCTGAGGCAGGAGGATCACCTGAGGCCAAGGAGGTTGAGACTGCAGTGAGCTGTGATCATACCACTGTACTTCAGCCTGGACATCAGAGTGAGACCCTATCTCAAAAAAAAGAAAATAGAAAAGAAAGAAAATCAAACGGAAGCAAAATCACTCAGTCTCACTACCTCAAGATACCCTCTATAAGTTGGTATTTTAGTGTGGTTCCTATTGTTTTCTGCGTCAGTTCTCCGATTTGAGCAAAATCTTTGGGATGTCAAACCTAAAATCCCCTTTACTTCCTTGGAAACCCTGTAGCATTAGCCCAGACATGTCCCTACTCCTCCTTGTGGCAAAGAGAAGGATCTCGTCTTTGGTCCCCCAGAGTTCTGGCGTAAGCCTCCCTCCAGGAGGGCAGATGAGTGTTCAGACACTCAGGGTACCTGGGGGAGACACAGGCCTGTGAAATTATCCTGGCTCAACTATTAGGCCGGCAGAACCCCAGTGAAGGGAGCCCTACCTCTGAGCCCCATCTAAGCTTTGGCTAGGGGTGGGGCAGATAAGCAGGAATCCATCCCTATAGGCTCAATGCCAACACCCTTAGGTGAAACTCTTGATGAAACTTGAGGCCAGGAGTTCAAGACCTGCCTGGGCAATGTAGTGAGATCTGGTCTCTATTTAAAAAAAAAAAAAAAGGAAGGAACAGGGAAACTTCTGAGAGACAGGCTGGGGGAGGCATCACATAGCTGGAATTGCTGCCCCATAAAACAGAATGGTATGTGTCACTGCCACCTCCCTTTCTCAGTCCTCTCTCTCCCCAGGTTGCTAGCGTCCCCCCCTGGGGGATCAAACTGGACTGCTTCCCAGCCTCAGACAGAGAGCAGTCTGAGTCAGGCAGGAAAGTGGGACAGCCGGGGAGCTGGACCCCACCCTCTGTGAGCCCCGCTGGTACCTGATGGCATGTGGCTTGGAGAGGGCAGGTGACCTGGCGTGGAGGGCCAGAGGGTGAATCCTCAAACAAGTGGCAACAGGCCACCAACTTGAAAGGGAAAATTGTGTAGTGATGGGAAATGTGTCCAACAAACCTACTGGGTGACTAATTACAAAGGCTGGGCTGGAGCTTCAGAGGCTGCTTGTTAAACACTTCATTAAGCGGCACTCTGAAAGCTGCCACCTGCGCATTCAGGGAGCTCAGAGGGGACCCTGAGGGGGAGTGAGGCCTGGAGGATGGAACCATCTTCAGGCAGACTGAGAAGGAGCCTGGATCTCACTTCCAAACACAGTCTGGAGCTCACAGGTCAGAGGCCTCAATGGGAGAAAAGCTAAAGGAAGCAGGGGGCAGAAAGGAGTTTCAGGGAATTGGTGGCTATGTGACTTTGAGCAAATCTCACCCCTCTCTGAGACTTAGTGTTCCCATCTCTATGGTCCTGTGTGTGTCACAGAGACATGATGGGGATTAAATTCGATTGTGAATATGAAAGTGCTTGGGAAACTCTATGGCCCTACCTAAACATGAGTTATCCTCACCTGAACCAAGGGGGGAAGTTACCTGGCAGGATTAGGAACCCCATCCTCCTGAACCTTTATGGGCTCTGTCGAGGCTGAAGCAGCCAGGGGCTAAAGCTGTCCTTAGCCCCTGGAAGGGCACTGTGAAGGAGGATCTGATTTGAGAAGCCATTTCCTGATGTGGGCAGCCATGTGATGCCAGCCCCGAACGAGAGGGGGCAGCCTGGAGCCTGGAAAGGTGCCAGCGCAGGTGGGGCCCACGCCCAGATTTCTCCTGCTGATTGTTCTGATGATTCACCCCCACATCCCAGCCTTTTTACCTTTACTGCAGAGCCGGAAAGGGTGTGGGGAGGAGAGGAGAGGGAGGCAGGTCTTGGGCCCTGGTCCCGCCCCCTGCTCCTCCCCACCCTTCTCTGGGCCTGGCCACCCAGCCAAAAGGCAGGCCAAGAGCAGGACAGACACAGAGTCCGGCATTGGTCCCAGGCAGCAGTTAGCCCGCCGCCCGCCTGTGTGTCCCCAGAGCCATGGAGAGAGCCAGTCTGATCCAGAAGGCCAAGCTGGCAGAGCAGGCCGAACGCTATGAGGACATGGCAGCCTTCATGAAGGGCGCGGTGGAGAAGGGCGAGGAGCTCTCCTGCGAAGAGCGAAACCTGCTCTCAGTAGCCTATAAGAACGTGGTGGGCGGCCAGAGGGCTGCCTGGAGGGTCCTGTCCAGTATTGAGCAGAAAAGCAACGAGGAGGGCTCGGAGGAGAAGGGCCCCGAGGTGCGTGAGTACCGGGAGAAGGTGGAGACTGAGCTCCAGGGCGTGTGCGACACCGTGCTGGGCCTGCTGGACAGCCACCTCATCAAGGAGGCCGGGGACGCCGAGAGCCGGGTCTTCTACCTGAAGATGAAGGGTGACTACTACCGCTACCTGGCCGAGGTGGCCACCGGTGACGACAAGAAGCGCATCATTGACTCAGCCCGGTCAGCCTACCAGGAGGCCATGGACATCAGCAAGAAGGAGATGCCGCCCACCAACCCCATCCGCCTGGGCCTGGCCCTGAACTTTTCCGTCTTCCACTACGAGATCGCCAACAGCCCCGAGGAGGCCATCTCGCTGGCCAAGACCACTTTTGACGAGGCCATGGCTGATCTGCACACCCTCAGCGAGGACTCCTACAAAGACAGCACCCTCATCATGCAGCTGCTGCGAGACAACCTGACACTGTGGACGGCCGACAACGCCGGGGAAGAGGGGGGCGAGGCTCCCCAGGAGCCCCAGAGCTGAGTGTTGCCCGCCACCGCCGCGCCCTGCCCTGCCCCCTCCAGTCCCCCACCCTGCCGAGAGAACTAGTATGGGGTGGGAGGCCCCACCCTTCTCCCCCAGGCGCTGTTCTTGCTCCAAAGGGCTCCGTGGAGAGGGACTGGCAGAGCTGAGGCCACCTGGGGCTGGGGATCCCACTCTTCTTGCAGCTGTTGAGCGCACCTAACCACTGGGCATGCCCCCACCCCTGCTCTCCGCATCCGCTTCCTCCCGACCCCGGGACCAGGCTACTTCTCCCCTCCTCTTGCCTCCCTCCTGCCCCTGCTGCCTCTGATCGTAGGAATTGAGGAGTGTCCCGCCTTGTGGCTAAGAAGTGGACAGTGGCAGGGGCTGGAGATGGGCGTGTGTGTGTGTGTGTGTGTGTGTGTGTGTGTGTGTGCGCGCGCGCGCCAGTGCAAGACCGAGATTCAGGGAAAGCATGTCTGCTGTGTGTGACCATGTTTCCTCTCAATAAAGTTCCCCTGTGACACTCCTCCTGTCTCTCTTCCAGTTCTTGGCGATGGGCTGGGAGTGGGACTGGAATCTGACTTAAGAGACACTGACTTTGGACCTCTGAGTGAGGGCCCTGAACTCCCTAGGTGGCTCAGTGGCCCGCACGCAAGACTTTGAGTCCAGGTGAGGCCGGGGTCCGGCTCTTTCCATCAGGGCGGCCCCAGTCAAACTGGACGGGACCGGGAGGGTCGGGTGAACCCACAGGAGGCGCCGAGGCTCCTCTGCCGGGCTGAGGGGAGGTGAGTGGGAGCCGCGGCGCGGGAGGCTGACGAGATCTGGTGGAGCAGGGCAGGAAATAGTGAAGTCTCTGGCGTGAGATCTAAGGACAGCGCCGCAGTAGTGAGCGGCACTTGAGCACCCGATTTGCAGGCGGGTCACAGTTTCATCAAGGGCTCAGATCTCAGCGGAGGGGAGTACGATCTGAGGCAGGGGTATAGCGCCGCCATAAAAGCCTAGATCTTAGGAGGGGTTCACGTCCCACAGAGTTCGGAGATGGAGACAAAAGGAAACGGGCTGAAGGGGAGGAAGGACGAGCTGAGTGGGAACGGCCGCTGGGAGCTGTGCCTGCCGAGCCCGCCGCCTGCGCTCTCTGCAGCCAGCAACACGCCGGAACCTGCGGCCGCCTTGCTCAGTCCCGCCTTCACAGCCCAGGGCTGGAGGCGGGGCCCGAGGCCGATACCGCCCAATCACAGGAGGGAGCTGCCCCAGGGTACCGCCCCGGGGGCCTGACTGGCCAATGGGAAAGTGAGCGGCGGAACGCGCGCGGCGAGTTTCCCGCCGCCCGCCAGGCCTGGCGGACACCACGACTCGCTGACTGACTGAGAGGCGCCCCCGCCGCCCGCTGAGCGCCGAGGGGCGGAGCTTTTCCGGTTTCACTCAGGCAAGTTGCCTCCCGTCCGGCCCGAGAGCCGGGAACCCTCTAGAGCAGCGGGACGAGGCAGGATCGCAAAATGCAGTGCCTGCCCGTTGAGTCATCAGCTCACCCGGCTGGGCCTGGGCCTGGGCCGGGCCGGCCGCGGGGTTGGCTGGAAAAAGGCCGCCAAGATGCCCCCACCACACTCCGGAATCCAAGCAGCCCTGGACCTGTCGCCGAGAGGCTTGGATTGTGTCCCTGGCTGGCAGGCTGTGCGACCTTGGAAAAGCCGTTATACCTCCCTGGGCCTCAGTTTCCCTCTTGTATCATAAGGGGCTTGGACTAAAGGCTAACACAAGAGTGAAAATGGCGGTTTTGGCGGGGCGCGGTGGCTCACGCCTGTAATCCCAGCACTTTGGGAGGCTGAGGCGGGCGGATCACGAGGTGAGGAGATCGAGACCATCCTGGCTAACACGGTGAAACCCCGTCTCTACTAAAAATACAAAAAATCAGCCGGACTTGGTGGCGGGCGCCTGTAGTACCAGCTACTCAGGAGGCTGAGGTAGGAGAATGGCGTGAGCCCAGGAGGCGGAGCTTGCAGTGAGCCGAGATCGCGCCACTGCACTCCAGCCTGGGCGACAGAGCGAGACTCCGTCCCCCAACCCAAAAAAAAGAAAGAAAGAAAATGTGCGGTTTTGGACTCAGACGGCCTGGGTTTGACTCCCAGCCTGCCTTGGCCAAGGCTCTTAATCTTGCTTACCTTTGTGTCCTCATTTATAAACAGGGGAACTGAAAAACAGTACCTAACTTTTATAGTTGCTGTAAAGTAACCCATAGGACAGACTCAACAAATGTTAGCTTTTTTTTTTTAAAGACAGAGTCTCGCTCTGTCGCCCAGGCTGGAGTTCAGTGGCACGATCTTGGCTCACTGCAACCTCCACCTCCCGGGTTCAAGCAATTCTCCTGCCTCAGCCTCCCAAGTAGCTGCGATTACAGGTGCATGCCACTAGCCTGGCTAGTTTTTTTGTATTTTTAGTAGAGACAGGGTTTCACCATATTAGCCAGGCCGGTCTCAATCTCCTAACCT
>NW_026652284.1:24969025-25165612 GCF_009828535.3 Hylobates moloch
CCTTTTTTTTTTTTTTTTTTTTTTTTTGAGACAGGGTCTGGCTCTGTCACCCAGGTGCAACAGTGGCGTGATCTCAGCTCACAGCGAACTCAAGCTTCTGGTCTCAAGCGATCCTCCCACTTCAGCCTCCTAGTAGATGGGACTACAGAGGCCTGCCACCACACCCAGCTAATTTTTTATTTTGTTTATTTATTTTTAGATGGAGTCTCGCTCAGTTGCCCAGGCTGGAGTGCAGTGGTGCAATCTTGGCTCACTGCAAGCTCTGCCTCCTGGGTTCAAGTGATTCTCCTGCCTCAGCCTCCTTAGTAGCTGGGATTACAGGCATGCACCAGCATGCCCAGCTAATTTTTTGTATTTTTAGTAGAGACGGGGTTTCACCATGTTGGTCAGGCTGGTCTCGAATTCCTGACCTCGTGATCCACCCACTTTGGCCTCCCAAAGTGCTGGGATTACAGGCGTGAGCCACCACGCCCGGCCTATTTTTTATTTTTTATTTTTGAGACAGGGTCTGGCTCTGTCACCCCAGGTGTGACAGTGGCTTTTGGTGTCAAGCAATCCTCCCACCTCAGCCTCCTGGTAGCTGGGACTACAGGTGCCTGCCACCACACCCAGCTAATTTTTTATTTTATTTTTAGTAGAGACAAGGTTTCACCATGTTGGCCAGGCTGGTCTCAAACTCCTGGGCTCAAGCGATCCTCTTGCCTCGGCTTCCCAAAGTGCTAGGGTTACAGACTTGTGCCACCTCACCCAGCCTCAAATGTCAGCTATTAACGAATCTTCCAGCTTCAATAAGTCTAGGATTTGGCCAGCATTTTTTTTTTTTTTTTTTTTTGAGACGGAGTCTCACTCTGTCACCCAGGCTGGAGTGCAGTGGCGCGATCTCGGCTTACTGCAAGCTCCGCCTCCTGGGTTCACGCCATTCTCCTGCCTCAGCCTCTCCGAGTAGCTGGGACTACAGGCGCCTGTCACCATGCCCGGCTAATTTTTTGTATTTTTAGTAGAGACGGGGTTTCACCGTGGTCTCGATCTCTTGACCTCGTGATTCGCCCGCCTCGGCCTCCCAAAGTGCTGGGATTACAAGCTTGAGCCACCGTGCCCGGCTTGGCCAGCATTTTTATGCCTAAAGCAGAATCATGAGGCAGGCCCAGTCCTGAGGGGCAGCCTTATTGCCAAAGCTGACCTGCAAGGCCTGCTGAGCCCCCTGAGAATGCTGCCCTCACATCAGGTGGTCACTCTTCCACCTGGCAAGATGGAGAGAGCTGAGCCCAGGGTCCAAGTTTGGCTACACCCATAGGACTCAAAACTGAAGAGTTTTGTCAGAACTCCTGCTTCTACAGGGGAAGCCGGCAGGAGCACTCTGATGCCTTCCGGGTCCCCTGTTTTCTCCCTTCCTTTCCTAGAGATGGGTCAGATTTCAAGCCTCCAAACCAGGGACTCTAGGCAGGGCAAGTAACTTCACTCAGCTCTAGAGGTGACCTGATTTCTCTCACCAGACAGGTCTGGTGACTCTCTCTTAATGTGCTGCATCCTGGGAAAGGAACTTCTTTCTTTTCTCTCAGCCTCTCACTTTTGTCTGTTAGCTCTGGACCACTCGTGGTTGCCCCATATGGGGAGAAGTGAGCTGCCCTAAGGTAGTGTGTCAGTGTTGAAGGATTTTAAACCAGATGCTGTGCATTGGAATATCTCTAAATCAGATGCTTACTAGGGCTAAATGTAAGCTGGCTTAGGCACCAGCTTCTTTTATTTTCTTTTCTCTCTCTCTCTCTCTCCTTTTCTCTGTCTCTCTTTTTTTTGAGACAGGGTCTCACTTTGTCACCCAGGCTGGAGTGCAGTACCATGATCTTGGCTCACCACAGCCTTGACCTCCCAGGTTCAAGCTGACCTCCCAGGTTCAAGCTATCCTCTCACCTCAGCCCCTCAAGTAGCTGAGACTACAGGTGTGCAACACCACACCCAGCTAAATTTTGTAGAGACAGAATTTCACTGTGTTGCCCAGGTGGGTCTTGAACTCCTCAGCTCAAGCAATCCACCCACCTCAGCCTCCCAAACTGCTGGGATTACAGGCGTGAGCCACCGTGTCCAGGCTCTTTTCATTTTTTAATGTTTAGTTTTTATGAGTACATAATAGTTGTACATATTAGGCACCAGGTTCTGACCACAAGGATCCCAAACCTTTTTGTCTGTGACTTTTTTTTTAATCTCTTGGTGAACATTTCTTGCCAACTTTTCCTGGCCTAGATTTGATATTTGAACAATTTCAAGGCCAGGCACAGTGGCTCATGCCTGTAATCTCAGCACTTTGGAGGGCAAGGCAGGCAGATCTCTTGAGGCCTGAAGTTCGAGACCATCTTGGCCAACATGGCGAAACCCCGTCTCTACTAAAAGTACAAAAATTAGCAAGGCGTGGCGGCATGCGCCTGTAGTCCCAGCTACTTGGGAGGCTGAGGCGGGAGAATCGTTTGAATGTGGGAGGCAGAGGTTGCAGTGAGCCAAGATTGCGCCACTGCCACTCCAGCCTGGGTGACAGAGCGAGACTCTCTCTCAAAAAAAAAAAAAGGCTGGGGGTGGTGGCTCACGCCTGTAATCCCAACACTTTGGGAGGCCAAGGTGGGCTGATCACGAGGTCAGGAGATCAAGACCATCCTGGCAAACACTGTGAAACCCCGTCTCTACTAAAAATACAAAAAAATTAGCCAGGCGTGGTGGCGGGCGCCTGTAGTCCCAGCTACTCGGGAGGCTGAGGCAGGAGAATGGCATGAACCCTGGGGGGCAGAGCTTGCAGTGAGTGGAGATCCCACCCCTGCACTCCAGCCTGGGCAACAGAGCAAGACTCCATCTCAAAAAAAAAAAAAAAAAAAAAGGTGGGTGCGGTGGCTCACACCTGTAACCCCAGCACTTTGGGAAGCCAAGGCAGGTGGATCACCTGAGGTCAGGAGTTCGAGACCAGCCTGACCAACGTGGTGAAACCCCATCTCTACTAAAAATACAAAATTAGCCGGGCATGGTGGTGGGCATCTGTAATCCCAGCTACAGCTACTTGGGATGCTGAGGCAGGAGAATCGCTTGAGCCTGGGAGGCGGAGGTTGCAGTGAGCCGATATTACGCCACTGCACTCCAGCCTGGGCGACAGAGTGAGACTCTGACTAAAAAAAAAAAAAAAAAAAAAAAAAAAAATTCAGACCCACTGCTAATGGGTACAGTTTCTTTTTCTTTTCCTTTTTTTTTTTTTTTCTTTTCTTTGAGATAGTCTCACTCTGTCGCCAGGCTGGAATGCAGTGGTGCCATCTCAGCTCACCGCAACCTCTGCCTCCTGGATTCAAGAGATTCTCCTGCCTCAGCCTCCCAAGTATCTGGGATTACAGGTGCGTGCCACCATGCCCAGCTAATTTTTGTATTTTTTAGTAGAGACAGGGTTTTACTATGTTGGCCAGGCTGCTCTCGATCTCTTGACCTCATGATCCCCCAGCCTTATTCTCCCAATGAGTTGGGATTACAGGCGTGAGCCACCGCACCCAGCCCAGAGTTTCTTTTGGGGTAATGAAATGTTCTAGATTTAAATAAATAGTTGCACAACTTTGTGAATATACTAAAAACCACTGAATTTTACACTTTAAAAAGGTGAACTTTGTGGTACATGAATTATATCTTAATTTAAAAATCTGTCCCAGGGCTGGGTGCGGTGGCTCATGCCTGTAATCCCTGCACTTTGGGAGGCCAAGGTGTGTGGATCACGAGGTCAGGAGATCGAGACCATCCTGGCTAACATGGTGAAACCCCGTCTCTACTAAAAATACAAAAACAATTAGCCGGGCGTGGTGGCGGGCGCCTGTAGTCCCAGCTAGTTGGGAGGCTGAGACAGAAGAATGGCGTGAACCCGGGAGGCGGAGCTTACAGTTGAAAGGGTGACTCTGTGGGCTCAGACTCAGACCACGCCACACTGGTTGCAGTCAAGAGATCTTTATTGGAGGAGTCCGAGGGAGAGCCGAAGCGGAAGAAGAAAGAGAGCGAGGGCTCTGCAGCCTCCGTCTTTTATGCCTAGGGACGTTACGTGGGGGTCGCTTGTTGGCTGAGGGGCTGGGTCTAGGCTGAGGCGGGAAGGCGTGACCTCTGATTGGCTCCTTTTGGCGGGCCTGTGTTGGGGAGGAAGAAGAACCCGGAACCAGCGCCATTAGGGTGCTCTTGTTACCTAACATTCCTCCCTTTTTTGTTTTTTAAGAAGTGGGGAAGTGGGCGTCGCTGTTCGTCTGGCTACTTCCTGCTGAACGGGGGCATCGTGGGGAAGGGATATTGGAGGACTGTAGGGGCAGAGCAACAGCAGGAGGCCAAAGAAGACTGCGCTGAAGGCGAACACTTCCCAGGGTGTGAAGTCTAAAGATGTCCCTTGTAAGTAGAGGTCATCTATGGACGCGAGCCATCCGTATGGCAGGGAAGGATCTGCTATGAGCCACGTATCTTCTTGGAGGGCCTGGAGGAAATCTAAGAAATTACAGGTCCTGGAGGTGGAGGCCATGGGTAGGTGAGTCCTGGTCGTCTTCTTCGGTTGCCAGGAGTTGGTAGTGCCTGATGAGAAGCTGGTTAAAAGTCTGGTTAGATAAGGAGGAGATTCGTTGTTGCATGAACTTTATTAGGCAGGGGAGGAGAGTACAAAAGGCCGCTATTCCTAGGAGGGGTCCGAGAAATGGTAGGACCCACGCTAAAAGAGGCATTTTTAGAGTGTCCCAAAGTGAGAAGCCTGTATTCGTTTTGAGGAGTTTTTGTCTTATGTCATTAAGATTTTTTATGTTAGTCTCGACAACCTGGGACTCATTAATAAAGTAACAACAGCTTTCTTGGAGGAAAATGCATGTGCCTCCTTTTTCAGCTGTCAGGAGGTCTAGGGCTCTGCGGTTTTGGAGGACTACTCCGGCTAAAGAGGTGATTTGTTGTTGCAGGGCGGCTAGTGACTGCGCAGTTTGTTCAATAGTGGATTCTAGGTGTATCTTTAATTCATTAACCTGCGAGACTCCGTATCCGAGGGAGGTGGCCCCTAGAGCGGAGCCTAGAAGGGAGGTTGCAAGGGAGAGGCCAAGCATGGCAGGTATAAAGACAGCCCATCTTCTTCTTGGGGTCTGATTTATGGGAGGGTGGTTAAGGTTGAAGGCGATGGTCCCTTCGGAAAGGGAGAGGAGGGTAAGTTGTGGCAGGAGTGTGACGGGGAAGCAGGTGGTATTGATGGAGGAATTGATTGTTTTGTAAAGAGTGTGGTTACACCAGAAGAAGTATCCATTGGGGGCGGAAGAGTTAGGTTAGGAGGTGGAGGTATTGCAGAAGGAAAAAGATTCAGGGGAGTCTGTGTAGCAGGTAACGGCCTGGGACGTACTGAAGAGGGGAACACCGGATATTAAGGGGGTGTTGGGGGGTGGTGAATGATCAGAAGTGTTGGTAGTGTTTGGGAGGGCGACAGGAACAGCAATAAGCGGCGGTTTATTAAGGCTGGCACATAGGAAGCAGTTGGAGGGAGAGATATTAGAGGCGTTTTTTTGTTTTTTTTTGTTTTTTTTTTTTTTTGAGACGGAGTCTTTCTCTGTCCCCCAGGCTGGAGTGCAGTGGCGCGATCTCGGCTCACCGCAACCTCCACCTCCTGGGTTCACGCCATTCTCCTGCCTCAGCCTCCCGAGTAGCTGGGAATACAGGCGCCCGCCAACACGCCCGGCTAATTTTTTGTGTTTTTAGTAGAGACGGGGTTTCACCGTGTTAGCCAGGATGGTCTCGATCTCCTGACCTCGTGATCCGCCCGCCTCAGCCTCCCAAAGTGCTGGGATTACAGGCTTGAGCCACCGCGCCCGGCTAGAGGCGTTTAACAGTTGGATTCCTTCCTGTAGAAGTAAGAGCCAGGACTGCTGTACTGAGATGGAAACGGAGGCACGGCACCAATGAAAGGGTGACTCTGTGGGCTCAGACTCAGACCACGCCACACCGGTTGCAGTCAAGAGATCTTTATTGGAGGAGTCCGAGGGAGAGCCGAAGCGGAAGAAGAAAGAGAGCGAGGGCTCTGCAGCCTCCGTCTTTTATGCCTAGGGACGTTACGTGGGGGTCGCTGGTTGGCTGAGGGGCTGGGTCTAGGCTGAGGCGGGAAGGTGTGACCTCTGATTGGCTCCTTTTGGCGGGCCTGTGTTGGGGAGGAAGAAGAACCCGGAACCAGCGCCATTAGGGTGCTCTTGTTACCTAACAACAGTGAGCCGAGATCGTGCCACTGCACTCCAGCCTGGGCAACTGAGCAAGACTCTGTCTCAATTTAAAAAAAAAAAAAAAAAAAGTCCCAGAAGAAAAAGCCAAGTTCCACTGGAAATTTCTTGGTGACCTCCCCTTCCCATTGTCCCCTCCACTTGATCATATTCTTTTAACCTTTTCCAAATTTCAAAGCCCATCTCCAGGTCACAACTAGGTTAGCCACTCCCATTAACACATGTACAGAGCTTTGGATATGCTGTTTTACCAACCCTTTCCATGTATGTAGGTACATGTGTTCAGTTCTGATTTCATATCTACTTGATCCTACCTCTGGGTTTGCAGCTATCCTGGATTTCTCATCTCCTCAGAGAGCTACTGGATAATGGCATCTTTGTCCCATTATTCCTCCTTTCTTCCCACAGTGACTCCTGCAGGGTTTTGTATACTGGAAAGTGCTCAAAACTTGGATATATTTTTTATTTTTATTTTTGAGACAGGGTCTCGCTCTGTTACCCAAGCTGGAGTGCAGTGGCATGATGATAGCTCGCTGCAGCCTTGAACTGTGCTCAAGCAATCCTCTGGCCTCAGGTTTCTGAGTAGCTAGGACTATAGATGTGTGCCATTGTGCCTGGCTAATTTTTTGTTTTGTTTGTTTTTTGAGATGGAGTTTTGCTCTTGTTGCCCAGGCTGGAGTGCAATGGCATCATCTCAGCTCACCACAACCTCTGCCTCCCGGGTTCAAGCAATTCTCCTGCCTCAGCCTCCCAAGTAGCTAGGATTACAGGTGTGCGCCACCATGCCCAGCTAATTTTGTATTTTTAGTAGAGATGGAGTTTCTCCATGTTGGTCAGACTGGTCTCAAACTCCCGACCTCAGGTGATCTGCCCGCCTTGGCCTCTCAAAATGCTGGGATTACAGGTGTGAGCCACCGTGCCCAGCCGTGCCTGGTTAACTTTCTAAAAAATTTTTTTGGGCCAGGTGCGGTGGCTCACGCCTGTAATCCCAGCACTTTGGGAGGCCGAGGTGGGCAGATCACGAGGTCAGGAGATCAAGACCATCCTGGCTAACACAGTGAAACCCCATCTCTACTAAAAATACAAAAAATTAGCTGGGCGTGGTGGCGGGAGCCTATAGTCCCAGCTACTCAGGAGGCTGAGGCAGGAGAATGGCGTGAACCCAGGAGGCAGAGCTTGCAGTGAGCCGTGAATGCGGCCACTACACTCCAGCCTTGGTGACAGAGCGAGACTCCGTCTAAAAAAAAAATAAAAATTTCTGTAGAGACAGGGTCTCGCTATGTTGTCCAGGTTGGTCTTGAACTCCTGGCCTCAGGTGATTCTCCAGCCTCAGCCTCATAAAGTGTTGGGATTACAGGTGTGAGCCACTGTACCTGGCCAGAACTTGATTTAAAACTACACTTCCAAATGCCTGGTAACCAGGATTAGTTCCAAATCATGATGGAAATGGAAATACAGCTGGTCCTGGGATGAGGAAGGGCTGTCCAGAGATTGAGCTCACACAGATTCAAGGGACCTCAGCCTTATCTTTTCTATATTGCCAGATTATCCCCCAGAAAATGGAGGCCCAGCGCTTGCAAATATCGTCTCCTTCCAAGAATTTGAATGGTATGGAGAAAATCTGCAACCTAAAATTACCTAGTGAAGAGATCTCATCTTCCCTCTGTTATGCATAGTTACTTCCAAACGGCTCTTGGAATCCACAGGAGTAGGTGATGGAGGCCAAGATTGCCTTCTCACAACCAGCCAGGCACCCCAGCAAGGCCAAGGCCACTGTGGCTACTTCCAGAAAAAGCAAGGTACTCTTCCCTGCCTCCGTATCTCTGTCTCTCTCTCTCTGTCTCTCTGTCACACACACATACACACACACACACACACACGTCCAGATGTCCAGAGGCTTACATCAAAGCTTGCTCTTCTGACCAGCAGTGTCCCATTTCTGCTTCTTCCTAGAGAATATAGTAGCAGCAGCAGCAGGCATAAGAAGTGTGTGTCAGGCAGTTTCATACCTTAATCCTCACAGTAATACGTTATTACCTTTGTTTTGCAAATAAAAAGACTGAAGCTCAGAGCAGCTAAATAACCTAATAACCAAGGTTATACAACTACTCGTGTGCTGGTGCTGGGGAGTGGAACAGGGTCTGACTCCAAGCCCCATGATTTTCTTTTTTTTTTTTTGGAGACAGAGTCTTGCTCTGTCACCCAGGCTGAAGTGCAGTGACACGATCTCGGCTCACTGCAACTTCTGCCTCCTGGGTTCAAGCAATTCTCCTGCCTCAGCCTCCCGAGTAGCTGGGACTACAAGCACATACCATCACGCCCGGCTAATTTTTTGTATTTTAGTAGAGATGGGGTTTCACCGTGTTGCCCAGGCTGGTCTCGAACTCCTGAGCTCAGGCAACTCGCCTACCTTGGACTCCCAAAGTGCTAGCATTACAGGTGTGAGCCACCATGCCCAGCACAAGTCCCATGATTTTTTTTTTCTCTCTTTTTTTTTTTTTTCAGACGGAGTCTCGCTCTGTTGCCCAGGCTGGAGTTCAGTGGTGCCATCTCGGCTCACTGCAACCTCTGCCTCCTGGGTTTAAGTGATTCTCCTGTCTCAGCCTCCCGAGTAGCTGGGATTACAGGTGCGCGACACCACAACCAGCTAATTTTTTTTTTTTTTTTTCGTAGAGATGGGGTTTCACCATATTGATCAGGCTGGTCTCGAACTCCTGACGTCAGGTGATCCACCTGCCTCGGCCTCCCAAAGTGCTGGGATTACAGGCATGAGACCGCGCCCAGCCAGTCCCATGATTTTTAAACTACAATAGCTGTTTTCAAACTGTGTTCAGGTGGTTTCCCAGAAGCTGCCATGGGGCAGGAGCCGAGTGGTCAGTTTCCCGTTTCCGTATACTTTGGCCAAAACAGCCACACATATGTCAGTTTTGTATATTAGAGTTTCACCAGTTAAAAAATATCTACATTTGGCCAGGTGCTGTGGCTCACACCTGTAATCCCAACACTTTGGGGGGCTGAGGTGTGTGGATCACCTGAAGTCAGGAGTTCGAGACCAGCCTGGCCAACATGGTGAAACCCCATCTTTACTAAAAAATTCAAAAAATGGCGGCCGGGCGCATTGTCTCACACCTGCAATCCCAGCTACTTGGGAGGCTGAGGCAGGAGAATCACCTGAACCCAGGAGGTGGAGGTTGCAGTGAGCTGAGATTGTGCCATTGTGCTCCAGTCTGGGCAATGAGAGCAAAACTCCGTGTAAAAAAAATAATAATACAAAAAATTAGCTGAGTGTGATGGTGGGCGCCTGTAATCCCAGCTACTCAGGAGGCTGAGGCAGGAGAATCGCTTGAACCCGAGAGGCAGAGGTTGCAGTGAGCCGAGATTGCACCATTGCACTCCCGGCTGGGCAACAAGAGCAAGACTCTGCCTCAACAAAACAAAACAAACAAAAAGGCCCAAACTAACTACATTATGTTATGGTGCCCTGCTCCTATCTTAGACTTTCTAAGAATCAAGAAAGCCTTCTTCTGGCTGGGTGTGGTGGCTCACACCTGTAATCCCAGCACTTTGGGAGGCTGAGGCGGGCAGATCACTTGAGGTTAGGAGTTCAAGACCAGCGTGGCCAACATGGTGAAATCCCATCTCTACTAAAAATACAAAAATTAGCCAGGCATGGTGGCATGCACCTGTGGTGCCAGCTACTTAGGAAGCTGAGGCAGGAGAATCTCTTGAACCAGAAGGCAGAGGTTGCAGTGAGCTGAGATTGCACCACTGTACTCCAGCCTGGGCAACAGAGCAAGACTCTGTCTCCAAAAAATAAATAAAATTAAAATGAAAAGAAAGCCGCCTTGCTCTCCTCTCAATCTAATTCCACCCTAGTCTCTGGCAGAAAATAATTGTCTTAAATGAGAAAAGACTGTGAACTGGACCAATTTCCAGGCTCATTCACCAAGTTTAGTTTCTCTTAACCTGATTCCACTCTTATTTCCTTTAAATTCTTCACCCTGTTCACAGGGTCCACCTCATCCCTGCTGTGTGGGGACTGGAAAAGGCAGGTTTCTACAAGGAAGGTCCCCTCCTCTCAGAATCCCCTTAGTCCCACCTACCCACTGAGTCAGGAGCCAGGAATGTCTGTGGGGGCAGCAGACAGGTATGTCACCCTGGGGGTGTCAGAGGCTGATTCATCTCTCATCTCTACCCAATCTTCTCTTTACAGCTCTCTGGGAAATTTAACCCTTTGTCTAGAAATAAAAGAGTAAGGGCCGGGCGTGGGCTCACGCCTGTAATCCCAGCACTTTTGGAGGCCGAGGTGGGCAGATCACGAGGTCAGGAGATCGAGACTATCCTGGCCAACATGGTGAAACCCCGTCTCTACTAAAAATACAAAAAAATTAGCTGGGTGTGGTGGTGGGCGCCTGTAGTCTCAGCTACTCGGGAGGCTGAGGCAGGAGAATGGCGTGAACCCGGGAGGCGGAGCTTGCAGTGAGCCGAGATCTCGCCACTGCACTACTCCAGCCTGGGCGACAGAGCAAGACTCCATCTCGGACAAAAAAAAAAAAAAAAGAAATAAAAGAGTAAAATCCAGGACTCTAGGCTGGGCACAGTGGCTCACGCCTGTAATCCCAGCACTTTGGGAGGCCGAGGCAGGTGGATCACGAGGTCAGTTCAAGAACAACCTGGCCAAGATGGTGAAACCTGGTCTCTACTAAAAATATTTGCCAGGTGTGGTGGCAGGTGCCTGTAATCCCAGCTACTAGAGAGGCTGAGGCAGAGAATTGCTTGAATCCGGGAGGCAGAGGTTGCAGTGAGCTGAGATAGATAGCATCATAGCACTCTAGCCTGGGTGACACAGCACAACTTGGCCTAAAAAAAAAAAAAAAAATCCAGGACTCTGAAAAGCATCAAGTCTTGAAATCAGTGGGGCTAGATACAGCATTGAATACATATTATGGTATTAAAGAAATATTTGTTGAAAGAAGGAAGGCAGGCAGACATTCTCTCCCTTTTCTCCTCTAGAGTAAAGCTAATCTGAGATTTCCTTGTCTGACTGTAGAGAGGAATAACTTTTAGCTCAAAAAAATATTATGTGAAAGTTTCATCTCAAAAAAGATTATGTGACCAGGCGAGGTGGCTCACGCCTGTAATCCCAGCACTTCTTTGGGAGGCTGAGGCAGGCAGAAATCCTGGAGCCCAGGAATTGGAGACCAGCCTGGGCAACATAGCGAGACACCGTCTCTATTAAAAAGAAGAAACTATGTGACCTCTGAGATTACTGAGATTATATGATTTATGAGTTGAGGGAAATCTTAACCCATGTCCCAGTCTCCCTTTGCTGTTTCTGTGATTCCACAAAGCAATGTGGAGGCTCCAGGATTAAATATAGGAAGAACTTGGAGGTGACAATTCAGTGCAAAGGGAGGCACTAGGGGACATTCCTGGAAGCTACATTGACATGGCAAGCACACTGCATTAGACTTCACATTTGGCCGGGTGCTCGTGCCTATAATCCCAGCACTCTGGGAGGCTGAGGCAGGAGGATAGCTTGAGCTCAGAAGTTCGAGACCAGCCTGGGCAAGATGGCGAAACCTCACCTCTACAAAAAATACAAAAATTAGTCACGCATGGTGGCACAGGCCTATAGTCCCAGCTACACAGTAGGCTGAGGTGGGAGATGGCTTGAGCCTGGAAGGTGGAGGTTGCAGTGAGCTTGGGCAACAATGCAAGATCCTGTCTCAAAAAAGAAAAAAAATTCATGTTTATTTGGCATGGCTGTGAAGGGGCCTCTCATGTCCCTCCTCCACAACTGCTTCAGAGTTTTAGAATGAGGAGGAAAAAACAAACCTCGCTGTGCGTTCTCATCCAGAGCAATTTACCAATACTGTCTTTTTTACTGTCTTTTTTCACTGTCTTTTTTCCACCTCAGTTGGCCCCTAAATCCCCACCCCATCTCGTCACAGCCCGTCTTGGCCCATCTGGACACCTGGGCTTCTGGGGCTGCCTGGAATTAGCTCCCTGGCTGGAAAAGGTCACACTGGGCTCGAAATGACGCGCACAGGTTTCCCCATCTTTGGCAGGCCTGATGCCATGGAGGTATGTGCTGCAACTCCTTCTAAATGGGACAGGAAAAGAGTGAATGGCCCAGATCAGGCTGGGTATGTAAAGGCTCAAAAGCCAGAGAAAAGAGAAGAAAAGAGAGAGGAGGGGACTAGTGTTTTGCTAGAGAGTTTCCCCCTAGGATTCCGGGATAATTGGGCCTCTTCACTGCTTTCAAAATTGGCGAGGGCCTTAATAGTGCTTGGGTGGGTCTGAAACCACTCCCCTCCCCACTCAGGATTCTTGAGAAAGGGACAGGGAATTCCTCAAATCGGCCTTCCCTTTCTCTTTCCCACAGATCCTAATGGGACCATACTTCCTATATTCTCAGCCACCAGCAGGTGAGCATTTTGCTAATCCAGGCAGACTGGATGTGCTTCAGCTCTGTGGGCTTTAGGGCCTCACCCTCATGCCTAAGCCTCTTTGTCAGGCTGGAAACCTTTCCAATTACCTGTGGTCCCTGCTAAGTTCTTCCAATTCTACACTGTCTTCTAATTGTTGAGGTTCCCAATTCAGAGCCAAGAAATGCACATAACCTAATGTCAGTGGTTAGTAGGGATGACCAGGAAGGTCCCTTCTAAGACACTCAGAGAGGGCTTCCTCCCTCCCGAAGTTGTAGAGAATTGTCAAGGGAGGTCTGGAGATGAGAAGAGCAATTTCAGACGCTATCAGTGAGATGTAAAGTGGCACATTTTTTGGAAAGCATTTTGGCAACATGAATCCAGAACCTGGAATATGTCAGTTATTTCATTTCCAGGACTACCTCACAAGTTAAACATCAGAGACTCAGACGATGACTTGGGTACGAGGATATTAATCACACTATTTACAAAAGTAAAAGCTGGTGATGACTTGTAGGCTGGTAGTATGTATAGTAGGCTAACCACAGGAGTATGGATAGGTAAACAGTGTTATAGCCAAACCATGGACTATTACCATAGTGACATTAAAAAGGTTATTTACTTGATTGTTTGAGACGGGGTCTCACTCTGTTGCCCAAGCTAGAGTGCAGTGGCACGATCATAGTTCACTGCAGCCTCCACCTCCTGGCTCAAGTGATCCTCCCACTTCAGCCTCCCAGAGTGCCAGAATTACAGGAATTGTATCTATTTTTTATTACATGGAATGGTGTTAACTGAAAAAGGCAGGATACAACACAATTATAAAATATCCCACTTATATAAATGCAATATCCACCCCTAGGTATAAAAATAAGACTGAAAGAATACATAAAATATCTCCAGGTGTTTACAGAGATGAGAAAAAAAAAGAATACACAAAATATACATTTGAATATAGAATTTATTTTTCTTTTAAACAGATGACCCCATAGAAAGTTTCTGTTATGGGATTCTGGGTGACTCATTTTCTCTTTTCATTTTCGTTTTTTTTTTCTGAAGTGGACTTTCCATCTTGTTACCCAGGCTGGAGTGCAATGGCGCGATCTCCGCTCACTGAAACTTCTGCCTCCCGGGTTCAAGCTATTCTCCTGCCTCAGTCTCCCAAGTAGCTGGAATTACAGGCGCATGCCACCATGCCCTGCTCATGTTTTTGTATTTTTAGCAGAGACGAGTTTTTGCCATGTTAGTCAGGCTGGTCTTACCCTCCTAACCTCAGGTGATCTGCCTGCCTTGGCCTCCCAAAGTGCTGGGATTACAGGCGTGAGCCACCGTGCTTGGCCTTTTCTTTCATTTTCTAAGTTTTTTACTTTCCTATATTTATTAGGAAATTTTAAAATAATCTTAAGGATGACTGCCATATGCCAGCCATAATGGAGGATGGTCTTTCTTCTACCCTAGACATTTCCCACTGAACAGGCCTCACTTGGATCTCAGACACCTTCCTTTCTGCACTGTGCAGATCCCCTCAGTATATGCAGACAACAGAAAATCATTTTGCTGCCAGTGGAAGGTAGACAGAAGCTACATTTATTGGGGAAGAAAATACCCTTACTGTCAAACCATGGCCTGAAAATAAAGGCCTCGGATTATTCCCACCCATCTCCACTCCATGGCAGCAGAGAATGCTGAAGGTGCTTGCATACGAGGCCATAAAGTTGTAAAGGATGGCTTCCAGCCCCCATTTGGTTTGTTTTGGTGAGAGCTGGGGCCTCTGTGATGGGCATCAAAACCCACGACCACAGCCGTTGGTACTTTCACCCACCTAACGCCCTGATAAAGGATTTGTCCAGTAGCCTGGGTGTCAGGATTCCTGGGCTCTAGGCCCCACAGGTGATTCACAGCTAGCCCCAGGCTGTGCCTCACAGCCTCAGTTTTCCTGGCTTGCTCTATTGGTTCTTCCTACCTACTCTGTGGGGGTGTTAATAGGGGTGAGGTGCTTTGAACTTCTCAGATGAAAGAGGCTGGGAAGCAGCACCCAGTTATTATCCCCTTTACAGCCAGGCGTGGGAGCTGAGGTTGCTTTCATACTGTTCCAGCCACAGTAGCCTCCTCATAGCCCCTCATTTGTCTGCCTTTGGCTCTGGCTGCCACAACCAGAAAGCAAAGCAGTCAGTCCTATTTCAATGCTGTTTCAGAACAGATGTCCCTAAGTGAATTTGCCAACTGCCCAAACCACTGGTGAACTATCTATGATTCAGTAATACTTTACAGGTGCCTAATTTCTTTCTCTTGATTGGCTGCAAAACCTGTGGGACAAGGGCTCTGACTTCTCACCAATAAATATACCAAAGGAGGGATACTCACAATTTAGTCAGCAAAATGGGTTATGAGAGAGCCAGGCTGACCAAAGTTCAAACTTCTCATCTTTCTGCTTCCTCACTGTAACATGGCTAATGGCTTATTAATTCTCCCCATCTTGTCTATCTCTAATGAGGATTGTGTGTGTGGAAACACTCTACAATACCAAGCACTTCATATGTGTTAAAAAGTCCAAATGTGGCCGGGTGCAGAGGCTCACGCCTGTAATCCCAGCACTTTGGGAGGCCAAGGCGGGTAAATCATGAGGTCAGTAGTTCAAGACCAGCCTGAACAACATGGTGAAATGCCGTCTCTACTAAAAATACAAAAATTAGCCAGGCATGTGGTGGGCGCCTGTAATCCCAGCTACTCGGGAGGCTGAAGTAGAGAATTGCTTGAACCTGGGAGGTGGAGGTTGCAGTGAGCCGAGATTGCGCCACTCGACTCCAGCCTGGGCGACAGAGACTTTGTCTCCAAAAAAGAAAAAAAGTCCAAATATATGCAAATAAAACTTGGCACAACAGTCTTGCCCAGACCATCAGTCCTGCCCCTTCTGCCACCAGGTTACAACTGCAAAAAATTAGGCTGGGGTGCCACCTACTGGTTGAAAAATATATGAACTGCATCCAGCCAGTTGTAAGAGCAAAGAAAAAGCTTCAAGCCCTCTTAATTTCTGCCACACTCTCATAGGAACTGCCATATTATATAATTAATATTTTTCTTTCTTTACACAACTTATTATTATTTTTTGAGACAGAGTCTCGCTCTGTCGCCCAAGTTGGAATGTAGTGGCACAATCTTGGCTCACTGCAACCTCCGCCTCCCGGGTTCAAGCAATTCTTCTGCCTCAGCCTCCCCAATAGCTGGGATTATAGGCGTGCAACACCACGCCCAGCTAATTTTTATGTTTTTAGTAGAGAGGGGTTTCACCATGTTGGACAGGCTGGTCTCGAACTCCTGACCTCAGGTGATCTGCCCGCCTCAGCCTCCCAAAGCGCTGGGCTTACAGGCATGAGTCAACACGCCCAGCCTTGTACTTCATTTTTGAAATACACCTTTTTTTTTTTGAGACAAAAGTCTCGCTCTGTCCCCAGGCTGGAGTGCAGTGGCGCAATCTCAGCTCACCGTAACCTCCAACTCCTGGGTTCAAACGATTCTCCTGCCTCAGCCTCCCAAATAGCTGGAACTACAGGCGTATGCCACCATGCCCAGCTAATTTAAAAATTTTTTTGGTAGAGATGGGGTTTCACCATGTTGGCCAGGATGGTCTCGATCTCTTGACCTTGGGATCTGCCTGCCTTGGCCTCCCAAAGTGCTGGGATTACAGGCATGAGCCACCGCGCCCGGCCTTGAAGTAAACTTTTAACCACTACTGTAAATGGAAAACTAGTTAACACTTGTCGACAATAGAATAAAACCATAAAACAAATACAATGAATATAAAACATTAATTAAGGTCTAGCTAGGAAGTGCTGCCTGTGAAAGCTGAAGCTTGAGGCTCTGTTAAAACTGAAAATTGTGGGACACGGTGGCTCACACCTGTAGTCCCAGTTACTCAGGCATCTGAGGCGGAAAGATTGCTTGAGCCCAGGAGTTTGAGTCCAGCCTGGGCCGTACAGCGAAACCTCATCTTTTAAAAAACAAACCTCAGAACCAGAAACTGAAGATTAATAAAAACACATGACTAGAGACTGAATGTAAATCCTATGTGACTGAATGTGAATTACATGCTTTGGGGAAATACTGATTTCCAAGGCAAGGTGACACTCCCTCATTCTTCCCCAAACCCCTGGGCCCAGAAGACTGAAGAAAAGTTTGGAAGTCACAAAAAGTAGAAAACAAACTCTTGTATTGTAGCACATTCCATCACAGCCTGACTAGGACCAGTGCTCGACTTTCCGGTGGCAGGTCCCAGAGCTCACGGACACCACTGACAGTATGGGGGCTGTTCTGCTTGGTGCCACGTCTGGCTTTTTGGCCAGAAGTCCTTTGCAGAGCTGAATATCCCCTTGCCAGCCCGCCAGCTCTGGCTGGGAGGACTTGCTCTGGGGTCTGCAGCCTGCATCAGGAGCCTCCACTTTCCCCAGTGCTCGGTTATGCATCCTGCTCTCCAGGGTCCACCTTGTTGCTACAGCTGCATAGCTTCCTGCTCCACTGACTGGTTTGAGGGTGCCAGGTACTTCTCCTGGATGCCCAGTGTGCTGAGGAAGGGTGCGTCAAGGCTGATAGCATAGGCAGAGGATGGGGAGCTGGTCTGGGCAGGATCTGACTTCCACTGATGCCTACACTCCAACCATGTCCATCCCTCTCTTCCTCATAATTATAGGGACCAATCCGGTATGAGAAGCCTCCAAAAACCTCCAGACTCAAATGCTCCTCTATCTGCCTCTTCCACACACTGCTGCAGATCAAAGGTCTGGAGAGTGCTAACCTTGCAATTTTGCGTTATGGCACATGCTCTGGAGCCAGACCAAGGGAGTTCAAATCCTGATGATGTCTGGGTCTGGGGTCTGACGAGATGGAGGTTAGCCATGGCTAGGTTGGCTATGTTAGGACACCATGGCTGTTGTACTACCAAATGCTCCAAAGTAAGAAACTGAGATTCTACACCCAGCAAAACCATCCCAGGAGAGGGACCTTGGGCCTGTTGCTTCAATTATAAAAGGGGTTGAAATGAGGATTAAATGACCCTGCAAGTAAAGTACTCAGCCCACCAAATGATGTTCGAGTTACAGACCTTTCTTTTTCTTTTTTTGAGACGGAGTCTCACTCTGTCACCAAGCTGGAGTGCAGTGGCACGATCTCGGCTCACCACAACCTCCAACTCCCTGGTTCAAGCAATTCTTCTGCCTCAGCCTCCAGAGTAGCTGGGACTATGGGCACATGCCACCACACCCAGCTAATTTTTCTATTTTTAGTAGAGACGGGGTTTCACCATGTTGACAGAGATGGTCTCGATCTCCTGACCTCATGATCTGTCCGCCTCGGCCTCCCAAAGTGCTGGGATTACAGGCATAAGCCACCACGCCTGGCCAAAAATAAATGTTTATACTTTAAAAAAAAAAAAAAAAAAGAGAGAGAGAGAGAGATGGGGTCTCACTATGTTGCCCAGTATGGTCTCAAACTCCTGGCCTTGAGCAATCCTCCCACCTTTTAACTCCCAAAGTGTTGGAATTACAGGCATGAAGCCATTACACTTGGCCCATGCCATCTTATTTGCAACCCTCGAAACCTGTCTCAACTTTGAACCCCTATGCCTTTGCATATACTGTTCTCTTTAACTTGAATTCCCTTTTCTTCTTCATTAGACTGGCTAACTCTCACCTTGAAATGATGCAACTTACGTGCCATGCCTCCATAAAGCTTTCCTTACTCACCTACCCTTCAGCAAAGCTGACCACTCCCTTATTTGTATCAGTCCCTACTCTCTTACAGAGAGCTGCTGAATCTTAAGGGGCTTAGGGTCAGGGCAGAATCTAAAATCAGCACAAATGTTTATGGTTAAAAATACTCTTGAAAATTCCTCAGGCCGGGCGCGGTGGCTCACGCTTGTAATCCCAGCACTTTGGGAGGCCGAGGCGGGCGGATCACGAGGTCAGGAGATCGAGACCAGGGTGAAACCCCGTCTCTACTAAAAATACAAAAAATTAGCCGGGCGTGGTGGCGGGCGCCTGTAGTCCCAGCTACTCGGAGAGGCTGAGGCAGGAGAATGGCGTGAACCCGGGAGGCGGAGCTTGCAGTGAGCCGAGATTGCGCCACTGCACTCCAGCCTGGGCGACCGAGCAAGACTCCGTCTCAAAAAAAAAAAAAAAAAAAAAAAAAAGAAAATTCCTCAAATTATTTGTTACATGCAGCATTCATGGTTTGTGAATAGAATCCTTTATATATACGAATACATAAAGTAACGTACAGATGCTCCTTATGATGGGGTTACATCCTGATAAACCCATCCTAAATCAAAAATATCTTAAGTCGAAAATGCATTTAACACACATAACCTACCACACATCATAGCTTAGTCTCGCCTACCTTAAATATTCTTAGAACACTTACGTTAGCCTGCATTTGGGCAAAATTATCTAACACAAAGCCTATTTTACAATAAAGTATTGAATATCTCATGTAATTTATTGAATACTGTACTAAAAGTGAAAGAATGATTGATAGCTACCCAAAGTATGATTTCTACTGAATGCATACAGCTTTCACACCATCATAAAGTGGAACCATCGTAAGTTGGGAACCATCTGTACGGTGTACAAAATACTACATTATTTAAATTGCTCCTCCCAGCCTAGGCTGCATGGTGAAACCCCATCTCTACAAAAATTAGCTGGCCACAGTGGCACATGTCCATAGTCCTAGCTATTCAGGAGGCTAAGGTGGGAGGATCACTTGAGCCCAGGGAGGTCAAGGCTGCAGTGAGCTGTGACTGTGCCACTGCACTCCAGCCTGGGCAACAGAGTGAGACTCTGTCTCAAAAAATAAACATAAACTACCCCTCCCAGCTGGGAACGATGGCTCATGCCTGTGATCCTAGCACTTTGGGAGGCTAAGGTAGGAGGGTAACGAGCCCAGGAGTTCAAGGTCACAGTGAGCTATGACTGCATCACTGCACTCCAGCCTGGGCAAAGGAGCAAGACCCTGCCTCTAAGAAATAAACATAAAAATTGCAGGCCGGGCGCAGTGGCTCACGCCTATAATCCCAGCACTTTGGGAGGCCAAAGCGGGTGGATCACCTGAGTTCAAGAGCTCGAAACCAGCCTGGCCAACATGGTAAAATGCCGTCTCTACTAAAAATACAAAAAATTAGCTGAGCGTGGTGGCGGGCGCCTATTATCCCACTTACTCGGGAGGCTGAGGCAGGAGAATTGCTTGAACATGGGAGATGGAGGTTGCAGTGAGCTGAGATTGCACCTTTACACTCCAGCCGGGGCAACAAGATCGACAGTCCATCTCAAAAAAAAAAAAAAAAAAGGGCTAGGTGTGGTGGCGCATGCCTATAATCCCAGCTACTCAGGAGGCTGAGGGAGGAGAATCACTTGAACCCTGGAGGTGGTGACTGCAGTGAGCCGAGACCGCGAAATTGCACTCCAGCCTGGGCAACAAGAGCGAAAGTCCATCTTAAATTAAAAAAAAAAAATTGCTCCTCCCCGCTTTTGCTGAGCACATGCAGTCCAATTGGCCTACATTAACTGCAGGTGTGACGCAGCTCCTTAGTACCTTCATCAGGGACTGCACACTCTACTGCCATCATTTATAAGTCATTCCTCCAACCCCCAACCCATGAGCTTTGTTTCCCACATATGGCTCGAGAAAGATCAGTAAGTGCTGGCTGGAATTATTTTCCTCTATACCCTAAGACTCTGAGTCCCCCTTGTCTCCAGCATGCTGCACAGATGCTGAATCTGTGAGAGCATCAGCCTAGAGGGCCTGGACTTTCCTGTCCTGCTTCACGCATGGCCTGTGACCTGATGGACACCTACCCATGACCTTGGCTCCAGCCTCACTAGTCACTAACCAAGCACCAAAGTCTGGCTGCCTCTTGGACAGCTCTGGATGTCCCATGGACCCCTGAACACAGCACATCTGCCAGCTCTTGTCCCTTTCATCCATGTGACAAACCTCCTCCCTCCTCCTTTTCCTGCCTCAGTGATTAGTACAACCACCCACCCACTGTCTAAGCCAGAGATCTGGGAAGCTAAATTCTGCTCCAGCTCCATCTACCCCATTCAGTCACTGACTCTTACAGTCTATCTCCTTAGTATTTTTCCATTCCACACCTTTCTTTCTATTCTCACTACAAATCTTTCAACCCTTCTCACCTAGCAAGACTGTGAAACTCTTTTGCCCCCAATCACATCCCTTAAATGCATTTTCCACAATTGCAGGGGCTTTTCTAAAATGTACATCTGATCATGTCACACCCTGTTCAACGGTACTGCTTAAATACTGGTTCCCACTGCCACCCATGAACTGAAGTACACATTCCTTAGTAGGGCACTCAGGCCCCTCCCTCAGCAGCCCTGCCTGTACCCCTGCAACGCCCTTTCCTCTTCACATGCGACACACCAGGCAACTGGACTCCTGCATCTCTCCCGAATGACTAATGCCCTCTCATTTCTGGGCCTCTGTATTTGTTACTCCTATTGATCAATATCCTCCCTTGTCCTCAGTACAACCAACTCTGAAGCCAAGGGACCACCTTTGCACATGAGAGACAGTCATCAGGAAGCCCAACTGATCAATATGAAATCAGTCATCCACGGCCGGGCGCAGTGGCTCATGCCTGTAATCCCAGCACTTTGGGAGGCTGAGGCAGGTGGATCACCTGAGGTCAAGAGTTCCAGACCAGCCTGGCCAACATGGTGAAACCCCGTCTCTACTAAAAATACAAAAATTAGCTGCACACAGTGGCGCACACCTGTAATCCCAGCTACTTGGGAGGCTGAGGCAGGATAATTGATTGAATATGGGAGGCAAAGGTTACAGTGAGCCAAGATTGCACCATTGTGCAATCCAGCCTGGGCAACAAGAGCGAAACTCCCCTTTCAAAAAAAAAAAAGAAAAAAGAAATTGGGCGGATCACGAGGTCAGGAGATCAAGACCATCCTGGCCAACACGGTGAAACCCCGTCTCTACTAAAAATACAAAAAATTAGCCGGGCATGGTGGTGGGTGCCTGTAGTCCCAGCTACTCGGGAGGCTGAGGCAGGAGAATGGCGTGAACCCGGGAGGCGGAGCTTGCAGTGAGCTGAGATTGTGCCACTGCACTCCAGCCTGGGCGACAGAGCGAGACTCCGTCTCAAAAAAAAAAAAAAAAAAAAAAAAAATTGGTCATTCACAAGGTTGATGACTGCACCTCCCGTGGCCATTCCTGAGTCCCATGTCTCACCCTCTCTGCTATGGCCAGGAAGTTGGCAAGGATACGAAGAAAAATGGAAGTCGGCCCCCATTGCGGCAGACATCATGGCCTCCAGGCTTCGCTGCTCTTGGGCTCCGAAACAGTATCCATTGGCTTTATCCACAGCCTGCAGGACTCGCTGGATGCTCTCCTTGTCCTGAGCAGGGAGGAGAGAAACAGTTCTGTGAGTGAAACAGAAGTATGTAAAACTGCTTGCAATCTCTAAATACACCTTCCTCCATCTTGCCACTGTACGTGTAGCTTTCTTGGCCTGGAGTAGTTCTACATGTCCCCAAAGGCTGGATAAATCTCATGTTTCCTGACCACCAACTCACTCAGATTAGAACAGATAAGCTCCCCTATGCACATCCACAGTCTCCTGGGTTTACACCTATTGTACATGGTATCCCTGCCATGTAATAAAGGCCTATTAACTCACCTGCCTCCCCTACTCAACTAAGCACCCCTTAGGGCCAGGTCATCCGTCGCAGTATTCCCAGTGCCTGGCACAGTACTTCTCTTAAGTAGACATCCAATAAATATGCATGTTTTAAATCTATAACTGGGCCAGGCGCGGTGGTTCACGCCTGTAAAGCCCAGCACTTTGGGAGGCCAAGGCAGGTAGATCACTTGAGGTCAGGAGTTCGAGACCAGCCTGGCCAACATGGTGAAACCCCGTCTCTACTAAAAATACAAAAATTAGCTGGGCATGGTGACGGATGTCTGTAATCCCAGTTACTTGGGAGGCTGAGGCAGGAGAATCGGTTGAACCCAGGAGGCAGAGGTTGCAGTGAGCCAAGATCACGCACTGCACTCCAGCCTGGGTGACAGAGTGAGACTCCGTCACAAAAAACAAAACAAAACAAAATTATAATTGTTTCCTCGTCCACATACAGTGATAAGAACAGTCTATATATCACATGGTGGGAAGGACAAAGCAAAATTATATATGTGTAGTCCTTAGCACAGTGCCCAGCACAGAAAGCCATAAATAAGAGGTAATTGTTATGACTGATATTATAGAGTTCATCTCCTCATATCAGAAAAGTGTGGCATTAGAAGGGAGGAGACAAGTTAGCTCAAGTCCACCCACTGCAGAAAGGAATCTAACATGCACCTGCGTCTCCCAAGTTATCTCTGCAGGGTAAAGGCGAGAGACACAGGAGTTGGGCAAAGTCAACAGACAGTTGCCCAGTTGAATGGGCTTAAGAGACTTGTCCCTGGTCCTGGTGAACTTTCTTGCTGATGACTTTCTGAATTCACCCATTTTCACACTGAGGACAGAACATGTGAAGAGAGGATCCAGCAACACAGAATAGACAGGGCAAAAGTTTGGTCCACTCTCTTTACTGGAATTCTGCCCCTACAGCAGCCCCTGGTCCTGAAACTAAGGTTACTCTCAGTGATAGTCAACCCAGGGCAAAGACCATTCTTTTTTTTTTTTTTTTTTTTGAGATGGAGTCTTGCTCTGTCGCCCAGGCTGGAGAGCAGTGGCACGGTCTCGGCTCACTGCAAGCTCTGCCTCATGGGTTCACACCATTCTCTTGCCTCAGCCTCCTGAGTAGCTGGGACTACAGGCACCCACTACCACACCTGGCTAATTTTTTGTATTTTTAGTAGAGACGGGGATTCACCGTGGTCTCGATCTCCTGACCTCGTGATCCGCCCGCCTCGGCCTCCCAAAGTGCTGGGATTACAGGCTTGAGCCACTGCACCCAGCCGGCAAAGACCATTCTTTAAGCCCTCAAAGCTTCCTAGGCTTTTGGCTTGGTGAATCCCATGCACTGTCAGAGTCCTGTCTTAGCCCCTAGTACCTGGATGTTCAGAGGGATAAAGGAGACCAGGCTATAGTCTTCGATGAGCTGCACTAGCTTCTCATTGAGCTGGCGGTAGTGACGGAAGAAAGGGTCAGAAGCCAGGTGGTCAAGCAGGTAGGAGAGGTCCAGAACCTCTGTGTAGTAGTCCAGGTTGAAGGCTAAAGAGAGAAACCCGTGTTCAGGAGCAACCAGTATCAGGCTAAAGACGTGAGGGCGAGGTTCGTTTTTCTTTTTTTCCTTTGTGCACTCATGCACTCAAATATTTCTTGACACAGTAGAATGAAGTTACTAAGAAAAAAAGCATTTGGTTTTACCTGCTGGCTCTGCTACTTACTAGCTATATAGGCAGGTACCTACTTCATAGAACTGTTATGAAGATTAAACGCTATAAACCCCAGTGTCTGGTACAGAGAAGTGCTTGATCAATAATTGCAAACAGGCTGGGCACGGTGGCTCATGCCTGTAATCCCAGCACTTTGGGAAGCCGAGGTGGGTGATTACCTGAGGTCAGGAGTTCAAGACCAGCCAACATGGTGAAACTCCATCTCTACTAAAAATACAAAATTAGGCCAGGCACGGTGGCTCATGCCTGTGATCTCAGCACTTTGGGAGGCAGAGGCGGGCGGATCACAAGGTCAGAAGATCGAGACCATCCTGGCTAACACAGTGAAACCTTGTCTCTACTAAAAATACAAAAAATTAGCCAGGCGTGGTGGCGGGTGGGAGGCTGAGGCAGGAGAATGGCGTGAACCCGGGAGGCGGAGCTTGCAGTGAGCCGAGATGGTGCCACTGCACTCCAGCCTGGGCGACAGAGTGACAGATCTCAAAAAAAAGAAAAAAAAAATACAAAATTAGCCAGACATGGTGGCACATGCCTGTAATCCCAGCTACTCGGGAGGCTGAGGCAGGAGAATCGCTTGAATCCGGGAGGCGGAGGATGCAGTGAGCCGAGATTGCACCATTGCACTCCAGCCTGGGCAACAAGAGTGAAACTCTGTCTCAAAAAAAAAAGTTGCAAATAATGACATCAAGTATGTACCAAGAACTGTGCATGGTCGTCCTCACCTCACAGAGCTCATAGTCAGGTCATACCCTCAGGACCTGGCATATACACTGCAAAGACTCTGTAAATGGTTAAACTGAATAAATGCTACATTCTAGCAGGGTAGCCTCCTGGGTAAATCACTTTCCTTTTCTGAGCCAGTTATTTCTTAATGTAAAATAAGGACTAGATGATGCTGAGGTCCCTGATTCAGTTTTATAAATCATTTCTCACTAAAAGAAGTAAGTTGGACTTCCCCCTAGTGGCCTGTTTCTGCTCAGAAAACTTAAGTATCTGGGCTCCTTGGCAGCTCTATCCTAAAGTGAGCTGAGGACTCTACATCACTCTATGTCCAGACTAGAAGCTAGCTGGCCTCCCTGGACAAGGTCCCAACACCTCCCTTTCCCAACAACCTCCCTATTGCTCATGTGCTGGTCACTTTATCTGTCTTCTCTAGGTTCCTTTGTGGCTAGAGATGCTATTTAGGGAACAATGTCCCCAGTTCAGCAGAGTACTAATTTTTTTTTTTTTTTTGAGACAAGAGTCTTGCTCTGTTGCCCAGGCTGGAGTGTAGTGGCACGATCTTGGCTCACTGCAAGCTCCCCGTCCTGGGTTCACGCCATTCTCTTGCCTCAGCCTCCTGAGTAGCTGGGACTACAGGTGCCCACCACCACGCCCAGCTAATTTTTCGTATTTTTAGTAGAGACGGGGTTTCACCGTGTTAGCCAGGATGTTCTCAATCTCCTGACCTCGTGATCCACCCGCCTCGGCCTCCCAAAGTGCTGGGATTACAGGCATGAGCCACTGTGCCTGGCCTAATTTTTTTTTTTTTTTTTTTTTGAGACGGAGTTTCACTCTTACTGCCCAGGCTCCAGTGCAATGGCGAGATCTCGGCTCACTACAACCTCCGCCTCCCAGGTTCAAGCAATTCTCCTGCCTCAGCCTCCCGAGAAGCTGGGATTACAGGCATGCGCCACCATGCCTGGCTAATGTTTTATTTTTAGTAGAGATGTGGTTTCTCCATGTTGGTCAAGCTGGTCTCAAACTCCTGACCTCAGGTGATCCGCCCACCTCGGCCTCCCAAAGTGCTGGGATTACAGGCGCGAGCCACCACGCCTGGCCAAGAGTACTAATTTATCAAGAAAAAAAAGCTAGCCACCGGGACTCTAGCCAACTCCCCTGCCTCATACCAGCCTGCTTCTACCTCAATCTTCCCTATTTTGTCCCTGGCCTCCCACCCCTTCTCTGTCTCTCTGCCAGGTGAGAATATAGCCTCCTTCTGTGAGGACAGAAGGTGGCTTTCTAGGAGCCAGGAAGCAGACTCTCACCAGACACCAGATCTGCTTGTGTCTTGATCTTGGACTTACCAGCCTCCAGAACTGTGAGAAATAAATATTTATTGGCTAAGCCATCTGGTCTGTGGTATTTTTGTGATGGCAGCACAAACTGACTAAGACAAGGCCTTTATCCCTACTAGTGCCTCTGCACAGAACAGTCCTCCCTTGGCTGGCTCCTTCTCACCATTCGTCTCAGCTCAGATGCCACTGCCTCAGAGCAGAAGTGAGAAACTGAGGTCCAGAGAGATGAACTGACTTACCCAGATCACACGATGATTCAGTGGCAGAGCCAGAATTTAAACTCATGCCTGTTTTACTCCAAAGCTCACTCACCTGACTCCCAAATATTCACTGTTGTATCACTTTAATTTCTTTGTAACACCTAACACCATCTGTAGCTCTCTCGTCTCCAAAATCTACAACAGTATCTAGCACAGAGTGGCACAAAATAAATGGGCAGGAGTTAGAACCTGCCTGTGGCTACTATCACCAGACCACGCAAGGCACCAGAGGCAGCTACATTCAGCTGAGATGTCTGCTTCATTCTAGCCCAGCTGCTGCCCTGCTCTTCGCCTGGAACAGGAGCTCTTACCCAGCTTCCCATAATGCTCAATGAGGTCCATCTTGGAAAGGAGGTTGATGTGGGGCAGTTCCACGTGCAGCATGGTGGCCAGGGAGGTACACAGTACTGAAATGAACTTGGCAGGGTCTGTGCAGTAGTGAGAATCCACGAGGTGGACGGCAGTCAGCTGGGAGGGAAGAGACAGGGTGAGTGGCTTGGAGAAACAGGGATCAGCATTCCCTCATGAGAATGAGGGCTTGAGGACAGAGGGAAAGCTTTCCCCATTAGTCTCCTGCCTCTGTTTCTTTCTAATAACCACCCTGGTTTCCTTCTCCCAGGAAATAGGAGTCATTTTTTTTTTCTTACAAGATGTCTTGCACTGAGCCTCCCAGTGGATAAGAGGTTTAAATGCCATGGCATCTGACTCCACTCTTTCATTTACTTTTGCCCACCAATTTACAAGAATCTCCATGCCACTTTCGACATTAACCCCTTCCATACTTCCAAAATCGCCAAGTTGGCTACTAACACATCCATTTTACACGTGAGGAAACTGAGGTTCAGAGTGATGAACTGACTTATCAACACCACACAGCCAGTCAGTAGCAGAGCCAGATTTTGAACTCATGCCTGTCTTACTCCAAAGCGACTCAGCCCCTACCTCCCTGTGTGACATGGGGGCGTGGCGTCTGTCCTCCCTGTCTCAGTTACTCCATCCGCAAAATGGGCCTCCCCGACCTGAGACGCACCCTGAGGTCCCACTGCGCCATTTGGGAGAAGATGCTGCGCAGGGCGCCGTGATGCGTGCAGAGCTCCACCTGGCCTGGGCAGTCGAAGAGGAAGTAGTGGCCGCGGAGGGGGTCGAGCTTGGCACGCAGCCAGTCCAGGTTGGCTTCCAGGTACTCCATGCAGTAGAGCAGGCCGCCGTTGGGCCCCAGGCGCAGCGCGTCCATCACGTCGCCCAGCCCCACCAGCTCGCCCACGTCCACGGCACACTCGTACGGCAGCCCCTCGTTGGCCGGGTCCAGGTTCACCACGGCCACGCGCCGGCCCAGCGCGCGCAGGAACTCACTCATGCCCAGGCAGTACGTGGTCTTCCCTGAGCCCGGCGGGCCGATCACCGCCTGCCCAAAGGCCGTGGTCGGAGCGGCCCCTGCCATGGGCGGCCCGCAGCCCGGAGCAAGTCAACTCACAGGGAAAACGGGGCGGGCAGCCGCGCCGGAGACGAGACTTGAGGGCGAGGGACCCGGTACGTATACCTCGTTGGCGGCCGGCGTCACTCGCCTCAGGCGCAACAGCTGGGACCGCGTCGCGCAAGAGGAGCTAACGGGCCTGTACTAACTAGACTAACTCGACTTCCGGAGGGCGTCGGAAACGGCGAGCCAAGGAGAGGAAGTCCCGCCCCCACGGCGGGGACGTAGCTAGACGCCGAGGGGCGGGCGGCGCAGCCGCATTTCTCTCTCAGGTAGTGGGTCGAATGTGGGGTCTTTGCGGGAAAATCGCTCTGGGAATTTCCTTAACCTCCCTTCAGACTCGAATTAGAAGAGTAAGGGAGCTCCAGTAGTAAACGTCTTTATTCTTCGGTGACGTCGCACACCCAAGCCACCTCCCGCGGACTGTCCGCTGCAGTCCCACCCGGTGAGGGTAGAGGCGGTGGAGGGCCCGCCCAAGGCCGGCTCTTCCAAGCACCACAAATCCTCTCCTCGCCCAGGTCCCTTTCCCCTTTTCTGGCCTTCGTGGGGACACCTTCAGAGTCCCCAAGGAAGGCTGTGCTGATAGCCTCACTCCACCCAGCTTTTTAAGGTTCTGCAGGAGGCAAAGGGCAAGCCCAGAGACTAGGGTTAGAAACCAAAGACAAGCGGTCGTTACCCCTAATATCCAAGGGGAGGTGACGGGAGGGGGCTTTTTGTAAAAATGCCCCTGAGGTAGAGACCCGCCGGGCAGGCAGGCTCGGAGCAAAGCATCCTGAACCAGCCACCAAGGCTGCTGCTCCCAGACTCCTTTCTGCTTCAGTGGTAGATGAGGCCGGGGCAGAGGGTTCTCATCATGTAGCAATGAAAGGAAGCCCCCAACCCGGTCAATCAGGCAATGAGGGGCTGTCTGAAGCACAACTGGAACCCCTCACAAAGGCCATGTCTGTCCGAAACTTCATGCTGGTGGGTGGCTGGCGGCGGAGCAGTGACTCCGTCTGGTCCTGGGGTAGAGGCTCATCATAGATGGTGGAGATGAGCCCCAAGCCATTTCTACGGGGCCTCTTCAGTTGCCCAAATGGCTGTAGCTTCTCTCCATGGTACCTGGACAAAAACGGGCTCTCAGTGAGAAGGCTGCTCTCAAACTCCAGTTAAAGGGGTTGGGAGAGGACGGAGAAGTAGTTACTACATATCTGGTTTGTCCAAAGACAGAGGCTTTAAAGCTGGGTCTTTGCTCTCCAGCCCTCTTATCTATCAATTGACAGAGCCAGCAAGAAGGGGCCTCATATAAAATTTTCATTCTGTCACTACAGACTTCCTAATAGTAACCATCAAGTCCAAACTCCTCCAACAAAGGGTATGAATGATCTTGTTAAGCCTTAGGGCTTAGTCTTTAAAAAAAAAAAAAGTCAGATTTACTTATTTATTTATTTTTGAGACAGGGTCTCACTATGTCACCCAGGCTGGACTGTAATGGCATGATCTTGGCTCACTGCAACCTCCACCTCCTGGGTTCAAGCAATTCTCCTGCCTCAGCCTCCAGAGTAGCTGGGACTACAGGCGCATGCCACCATGCCCAGCTAATTTTTTTTTTTTTTTTTTTTTTTTTGAGACAGAGTCTTGCTCTGTTGCCCAGGCTAGAGTGCAGTGGCGCGATCTCGGCTCACTGCAACCTCCGCCTCCTGGGTTCAAGCGATTTTCCTGCCTCAGCCTCCTGAGTAGCTGGGATTTTTACAGGCACCCACTACCATGCCCAGCTAATTTTTTGTATTTTTAGTAGACACAGGGTTTCACCATCTTGATCAGACTGGTCTCAAACTCCTGACCTCGTGATCCACCCGCCTCAGCCTCCCAAAGTGCTGGGATTACAGGCGTGAGCCACCGCGCCCGGCTAATTTTTGTATTTTTAGTAGAGACGGGGGTTTCACCATGTTGGCCAGGCTGGTCTCCAACTCCTGACCTCAAATGATCTGCCCACCTGGGCCTCCCAAAGTGTTGGGATTACAGGCGTGAGCTACCACACCCGAACTTTTTATTATTCTAACAGAGACAATCTCATATGTTGCCCAGGCTGGTTTCAAACTGGGCTCAAGGAATCCTACCACTTCGGCCTCCCAAAGTGCTAGGATTACAGGCTTGAGCCACTGTGCCTGGCCCAGATCCACTTTTTCCTCTTAACTGTTTTGAATTTCATCCCGCACGAGTACCCAGCAGCCATGCCAAAACCAGTGGGAAGAGGGAAACCAGGGCATAGCTGAAAGGCTTGGGTCCCCAGGGAAGTCCCTCAGTCACACTTACCCCAATCCACGCTTGCATCTGGGGTGTTGGCCATCACCATCCAGGGCCTCAGGCACCCCTGAGCACCTGCTGCCCAGGCCCTGGCCCTCAGCCCAGCCCTGCCGCTCCATCACCTTCCGCCCAATGCCCTGCAGAGTGAAGGGACAAGACTCAAGAAATGGGGCTCCTGCTGGGAGCAGGGAGAATGGGGATGGGAGAAGGAATTAAAGTAGAGAAGGAAAAGAGAGGGGTCCATGGGGTGGGACCGTGCTCACTCACCTTGGTGTGGCGCTCAAACGTGCCCACCTGGCGTTCGATCACAGAGCCATCTTCCTGCCCATCTCGGAGTCTCTGTTCCAGACGCATTTGGACAGAGTCTCGGGCATCCTTGTCTCCACCATCTGAGGAAACAGAGCTCAGTTTATGGAAGTGTCCCTCTCAAAGAAGGGGGAAGAATCAGGTTTCTAGGACCCCCTCATAAGACTGACTTATTCATTTTAATAGTGTTCTGTATCTCTCTTTAGACTGGGAGCTCCCCAAAAGTAGGAACCATGGCTCTCCCCAATCATACAGATTTGAAGATTGTGGTGCAGAAAAGTAACAGAGCCAACAAATGAGAGAGAGAGGATTAGAACCCAGGTCTTCTCCCCTCCCCCATTGGGCTATTTCTCCCACCCAGGTCATTTCCTCTTCTAAAATCTAAACCCTTACTAGAGCCTGAGCTCCCGACCAGCCCACCCTACCAGGGCCTGACCATCAGACCAGAGCCCCTGTGGGCTATCTATCCCTCCTCCTCCTCCAAGAAAGGAGGAAGGCTCTGTCCAAAACTAGCACTTAATGTACACAACCAAAGATGTTTTAAGAGGAACCCTCTCAGTGGGCTACCCCAAGGGAACAGTCCCGTCTCAGCCTTTGCTAGCTCTGGTAAAGTGTCACTGCAAGGCCAGGGCACCTGTTTCACCTCCCAGTATTGCCACTGCTTGCCCAGTACCTCTGTCATAGTACACACTCATGTCCACATCCCAGTCATCGGCTGTCTGTTCATCAAAATCTGTAGGGATAGAAAAGGATCCAACAGAGTGCATTAAGGACTCTCAGTTCTATTATGAGTTAAACCTAGAGTTTTTTTGGCATTTGTTTTTTTTGTTTTTGTTTTTTGAGACAGAGTCTCGTTCTGTCCCCAGGCTGGAGTGCAGTGGCGTGACTTTGGCTCACTCCAACCTCTGCCTCCCAGGTTCAAGTGATTCTCCTGCCTCAGCCTCCCAAGTAGCTGGGACTACAGGTGCACGCCACCATACCTGGCTAATTTTTGTATTTTTCGTAGAGACAAGGTTTCACCATGTTGGCCAGGACGGTCTCGATCTCTTGACCTCGTGATCTGCCCGCCTCAGCCTCCCAAAGTGCTGGGATTACAGGCATGAGCCACCGCACCCAGCAGGGCATTTGTTTGTTTTAGAGAAGGTCTCATGGCCGGGCGCGGTGGCTCACGCTTGTAATCCCAGCACTTTGGGAGGCCGAGGCGGGCGGATCACGAGGTCAGGAGATCGAGACCACGGTGAAACCCCGTCTCTACTAAAAATACAAAAAAATTAGCCGGGCGTGGTGGCGGGCGCCTGTAGTCCCAGCTACTCGGAGAGGCTGAGGCAGGAGAATGGCGTGAACCCGGGAGGCGGAGCTTGCAGTGAGCCGAGATCGCGCCACTGCACTCCAGCCTGGGCGACAGAGCGAGACTCCGTCTCAAAAAAAAAAAAAAAAAAAAAGAAAGGTCAGCCTGTTCCCTAGCCTTTTGTTTGGGCTCACCACTAGGGAATCTATTGTGTGAAACAGGGAACCCCAGGAGAATGCAGCAGGGGTCACCCCTGCCTTTGCCTGGGTACCAGCATTACCTCCTTCTTCCTCCTGCCAGAACTGGGCATCAGTGTAAAACACCAGGCCAGAGCCACCCTTCTCCCACTTGAGCTCAATCTCCTCCTCAAAGAGCTGCTCAGTGGTCCGCTCCTGCCTGGTCACGTCCTCATGCAGCGCTTCATGCCGTTCCCATTCCTCACCCCGGTCATCGTCCTAAAAGGCAGGGAGAGGCGATCTGCCTGAGCTTCCTGACCTCATGCCCAGAGGAAGGGAAGCTCAGGGCACAGGAGGCATGTGTGGCTAGCCTCAGCCCCATCCCTTCAGATTTCTCCAAGAAGCAGCACATATTTGGCCCCTGACCAACACGTCTCCAGCCCCTGATAATTCTCAACAGTTTGCTCCTGTCCCCACAAGCCTAACTCACCTCTGCACGTTTGGCCATGTCATTCCCTGCCTGAAATACCCACTTTCCTCTCCCACACCCTTCTCTTCTCCACTTGATTAAATCCTCCTCATCCCTCAAGTCATACAGCCTACATGAAGCCCCCCACAATTAGGCCCACAGCTCTCGCACCAGTCTCTGAACTCTCAATGCTAATCAATACACACTGGTTAGGCCTTTTTATGTGATACACAAAGAAAGAATGGAAAAGAACGCTTATTGTCTCTGGTGTGTCAGGCCCTTCCCATAGCTTAGCTCCTTTAATCATTGCAACAACCCTGTGAGATAAGTACCATTATTCCCATTCTACAGATGACAAAACCTAGGTTCAGGGGAGTAAAAAGTTATTGTCCAAAAGAGTACACTGAGGGAGCAGCAGAGCCAGCAATGCAAACCCGGGTGGCCACATCCAGGTGTAGCATCTCCAGATGCTGGTTCTTGCTCTTCAGAGAGATTTTAGGCTCTTTGAGGGCAGGAAATGGGTCTTAGAATGCCTTCGGAATCCTACACTAGCCCTTGGCTTGACGGGACTTGGGGAATGATAGAATGACTCCTAGCTTGAAACCCTGCAGGCCTTCAAGTGCTGAAGAAAAGTCAGGATGGGGCCAGACGCAGTGGCTCATGCCTGTTATCCCAGCACTTTGGGAGGCCAAGGTGGGAGGATCCCTTGAGCTCTGAGGTTCGAGACCAGTCCAGGCAACAAGTCAAAACCCTATCTCTACAAAAAATTTAAAAATTAGCCAAGTGTGGTGGTATGTGAGTGTAGTCCTAGCTACTGGGGAAGCTGAGGTGAGAGGATGGCTTGAGCCCAGGGAGTTGGAGGTTGCAGTGAACTGAGATTGCACTATTGCATTCCAGCCAAGGCAATAGAATCAGATACTGCTTTAAAAAAAAAAAAAAAGGAAAGGAAGGAAGGGGAGAGAAGAGGGGAGGGGAGGGGAAGTCAGGATGGTACCACACTAAGGATGTGGTCCAGATGTCTTAGCAATCTTGGCTGGGAGCTTTTTTTTTTTTTTGAGACAGAGTCTCCCTCTGTCGCCCAGGCTGGAGTGCAGTGGTGCGATCTCAGCTCACTGCAACCTCCACCTCCTGGATTCAAGCGATTCTCCTGCCTCAGCCTCCCAGTAGCTAGGACTACAGGCCCCACGCCTGGCTAATTTTTGTATTTTTAATAAAGGCGGGGTTTCACCATGTTGGCGAGGCTGGTCTCGAACTCCTGACCTCAAATGATCCACCCATCTTGGCCTCCCAAAGTGCTGGGATTACAGGTGTGAGCCACCACACCTAGCTGGCTGGAAGCTTTGAAACATGGGTGAATTACTTGTTACCTAGAGTACACATTTTTTAAAAAGTTTTCCCAACAAATCACACCTTACTTGATTTTATGGATGTGCAACCAAGTTTGGAGAAAAGAACCAAAGAAATGTCTACGTCACTAATGAAGTTGAGAGTGGAGGCTACTGCTGACTCTGGGTCAGAAAATAGAGATGACTGCTCAGCCACATTATGACAGCACGCACAGGTTAGAGAAGAAGCAAGAACTGGGTTCGCATCCCAGCTCTACCTCTATTTCCTGAGATGCTCTTAGACAAGCCACTGCACATGCCTTGGTCAGCACATTTCATCTATGAAAATGAATTCTCCTTATCTGGTCTTTCACGTGGAAATTTTTTTTTTTTTTCTCAGCTCACTGCAACCTCCGCCTCCCGGGTTCAAGCGATTCTGTGCCCGGCTGGAAATAATTTTTAAAAAAGAAAAAATAGGCCTGGTGCAGTGGGTCATGCCTGTAATCCCAGCACTTTGGCAGGCCGAGGCAGGCGGGTCACGAGGTCAGGAGATCGAGACTATCCTGGTTAACACGGTGAAACCCTGTCTCTACTAAAAATACACACACACACACACACACAAAATTAGCCGGGCGTGGTGGCACATGCCTGTAGTCCCAGCTTACTCGGGAGGCTGAGGCAGGAGAATCACTTAAACCCAGGAGGTGGAGGTTGCAGTGAGCCGAGATCACACCACTTCACTCCAGCCTGGGTGACACAGTGAGACTCTGTCTCAAAAAAAAAAAGAAAAAAATGAATAAAGAGGAGCCATCCTGGCCAGGCGCAGTGGCTCACGCCTATAATCCCAGCACTTTGGGAGGCTGAGGCAGGCAGATCACGAGGTCAGGAAATTGAGACCATCCTGGCTAACACAGTGAAACCCCGTCTCTACTAAAAATACAAAAAATTAGCCGGGCATGGTGGTGGCCGCCTGTAGTCCCAGCTACTCAGGAGGCTAAGGCAAGAGAATGGCGTGAACCCTGGGAGGCGGAGCTTGCAGTGAGCCAAGATTGCGCCACGGCACTCCAGCCTGGACAACAGAGCAAGACTCCGTCTCAAAAAAAAAAAAAAAAAAAAGGAACCATCCTTATATATCCCTTCCAAGGGAATGAAAAATAAGACCCACTTACGAATCTTCTGGTAAAAGCTCTGGACCATCTCCCTAGAGAAATACAGAAACACACATGCAAATGTAGTTTTACATTCCTTCTTGGACTCCTTGGAACCCTCCTGAGGACCCCAGGTTAAGAACCCTTGTAATAGACAATTGAAGAGTGGTATTATTAATGCCTTCGGCCTCTTTCAGCTGCCAGCAAGGACAGGGTAGCACACTGTACTCACGTCATCTGAGTGAGACTCTTCTTCCTTTTCTTTCCCCACTTCTTCCTCAGGCTCTCCACAGGGGCTGGCTGGTATATCTGCCAGGTAGGTTCCTTGGGGTATTTCCTCACCCTCTGCTGTATACACAAGCTCTTCCTGCTCCACAGTCTCTGAGTCCTCATACTCAAAAGGCACATTGCCGTAGCGCCGGGAGGAACCTGTCTTGGGGAACTGGAGCTGCAGCTGGGTGATGATCCGAGGGGGTAGGCGGCAGGCCCGGATCAACTCCAAAAAGACCCGCAGGGGAGTCCCCACATTCCCACTGGGCATCAGCACTGGTGGGTTCAGCTCCGGCAGTTGCTTCAGGTCAGCCAGGGTGAAGGCTTCATTCTCAGCCTTCCGACTCTGCAGTTCCTTCCGGGTCTTGAAGGGAAAGGAGCCCAGACCTTGGGAAGGAGAGAGAATAGATCTCGAAACCCAGAAGCCTCCAGCAACACTTGAGCCAGAAATTGGCCAATGTTTAAATCTGTTAGCCTTTCCCTAGTAAACAGACTTAGGCAAAATAAAAATAAATAAATCTAGTCCGACACAGTGGCTCACGCTTGTGATCCCAGCACTTTGGGAGGCTGAGGCGGGAGGATTGCTTGAGCTCAGGAGTTCAAGACCAGCCTGGGCAAAATGGTGAGACCCTTATCTCTACAAAACATAAAAAAATTAGCTGGGAGTGGGGGTGCACCCTGTGATCCCAGCTCCTTGGGAGGCTGAGGCAGGAGGATTGCTTGAGCCTGGGAGGTGAGGCTGTAGTGAGCCAAGATTGCATCACTGCACTCCATCTCGGGCAACAGAGTACCCTGTCTCAAAAATAAATAAATAATAAAATAAATCCATTAGCCTCATGCTGTTCCTCCCTCTCAAACTTCTCCAGGTCTTTTCATCTCTCCCCAAGCGGAACTACAGAACTACCTAGTAGTTTCATGTCATTTCTCATCACCTTGGCTGGGCATACAAATTTCTTCCAGCTCTGGCTCTTAATGAACTTCTTTTTCTTTCTTTTTTTTTTTTTTTTGAGAGAGATTCTCACTCTGTCACCCAGACTGGCGTATGCAGTGATGCGATCTCAGCTCACTGCAACCTCCGCCTCCCGGGTTCAAGTGATTCTCATACTTCAGCTTCCCGAGTAGCTGGGATTACAGGCATGTGCCACCATGCCTGGCTAATTTTTGTATTTCTAGTACAGACAGGGTTACGCCACCACGTTGTCCAGGCTGGTCCTGGCCTCAAGCGATATCCACCCACCTGATGACCTTTTGATTCTCAACTGTCACCAATTCCCACCTCTTGCATGTCTTCATACCATGTGTTCCAGCCACACCAAACAATTTTTCTCCTACTTTCTTTTTCTTCTTCTTCTTTTTTTTTTTTTGTTTGAGATGGGGTCTCGTTCTGTCACCCAGGCTGGAGTACAGTGGCGCGATCTTGACTCATTGCAACCTCCACCTCCTGGGCTCAAGTGATCTCCCCACCTCAACCTCGCAAGCAGGTGGGACTACAGGCACGCGCCACCACAACCGGCTAATTTGTATTTTTGGTAGAGACGGGGTTTCACCATGTTGCCCAGGCTGATATTGAACTCCTGAGCTCAAGAGATCCGCCCACCTGTGCCTCCCAAAGTGCTGGGATTACAGGCAGCCACTGCAACCCAGCCCACAATGAACAATTTAACATGTCCTGAAAGTCTTTCACGGCATGTGTCTTTGCAAATGCCATTTACCCTGAAACCCAGAAACACCATTCTCTCCTATTAACTCCTATTTATTTTTCAAGACCCAGATGGAAAGCCACATTTCATGATCCGTCTAGGAAGTTAGTTTCTCCCTTCTCTGTCATCTCACAGCACTTGGTGATAAACAGTATATGCTCTGGAACAGATGCCTAGGTTTGTTGTAGCTCTGACACTAACTCTGTAACCTCAGGCAAGTCACATAACTTCGGCTTCCCTCAGTTTCTTCACCTATGAAATGGGAGAAACAATAGTTCCTATCTCGTAGGACTGTTGTGAGGGGTAAGAAAACAAAAGGCTTAGAACAGTGTCTACTAAATACAGAGTGCTCAGCGAATGCTAACAATTAGAATGACATCTCTGTGGCAATTACCTTTTTCCAAATGTCTTCCTTTGTGGATTCTGAGCACACACTATGTCCAACTGTTCCCTGCACACCCAGCTAGTCATACTAGGTCTAGCAATATAAGCATTTGTTGAATGTGTGAACTGGAGGGCTCTGCACTGTCCTGTTTCCCCATCAAACTGATTTCCCATGAAAGTGGGAGCTGTCCAGAGAAAAGATTGTCTCTTCATTTGTATCTGACTGAAAGGACTGGGTAGGAAGCAAGGAAGCACAGAGACAGCAAGAGAGAAAGACAGTAAGAGGGTTAGAGACTGGATTTCCTTTCTTCCTTCTGTGTTACTGCAAAATCAACCCCTTGGATACAGAAAGGGTCTCAAAAGGGACCTAACAAAATGAAGGATCTTCCGAATAAGCCTCTCCGGTTTATTTTTCTCCATGTATTGAACTAACTCCCTGCAAGTTGAGCCTGAAGCTCTGTCTAGAATATGACCTAAACTCATAGAGTCCTGACCAGAGGCCTGACTTGTCCTCACCACTCCTCTGAAAAGGTGCCTCTGTTCCAGGCCCGTAGGCCCAGTCTGTTAACTTTCTCACTCTTACCTGATGCCTCCGTAGGTAGCCGAAGTCTGCGGATGAGACAGCGACCCGGTAGCCAAGTCCCGTGAGAATCCAGCCACCGGCGGCCCGAGTACATGCGAAGAAGCCTCTGAGCTTGAGCCAACCCCCTTACCGAGATGACGCAGCAGCAGGTGCGGGTCTGGATCGGAGTAGAGTATCGAGTGGAGAGAGGCCGGACATCGGTGGCCGAAGTCTGAGAGAGATGCTGGCCCTCAGCGGCTGGGACGGCAGGAGTTAGGGCAGAGTCAGGAGCGGCCTGCCCAGGGGCCCGCTCAGGCCGATGCCGGTAGTGGAAACAGAGGAAGCCACCGCCGCGCTCTTCTCGGAACTGGCTAAAGTAGCTCCGTAAGTGGGCCGAGCGCAACACGGAGGGGATACCGCTCACTACCAGATAAACTGTTGCCTCCTCTTCCGCCTCGCCGGGCACCGCCATCTTGGATTGTCACATGATCGTGTGGAACCAAGTCTCGCGAGAACACCGCGAGCGACGCTCCAGCGCCTGCGTTACGAGATTGTGAAAATTCTAACTAGTCCGTTGGGGTTGGGGTTGTGGAATCTGGAACTGGAAGATCCGAAGTCTTCTGTGTTCGTTTTCCACAGAGGGAAGCCGGCGATGATGGAAAAACTCACCTGGAAAATGGGGTCATAGAGTTTTTTCATGAAGCTCTCATGAGGACCAAATAAGCCTGCGGGAGGGGTCATTTTTGAGGTATTTAGTTGTGGATCTTGCACACCTAATCTCAGCCTTCCTCAGTTCTGAACCTTTAGTCGTTCTTCCATTTATTTTTCCAAAATGTGTTGACGAACTCCCACAAATCGGTAAGAAAAAGATAACCCAGTAGAAAAATGGGCCGCAGATGCTTCACAAAACAGGAAACACGCAGGTCCAATTTACAATGAAAGTGCTGTGAGTTGCTAGAGGCTTACGTTAAAGAAAAGATACGCAACTCAATAATAAAGGAAATGCAGCGAGACCCACTTTGCATCCACTACGTTGGCAAACTTTAAAACCTTCGAGTCGATGGCAACATGGTGGAACTGGAGCTCTCATACACTGCTGGTGGAAATGTAAGTTGATACAACCACTTTGGAAAACAATCGGCGTTATCTAGTAAAAGCAAAGCTACACATCATTTGACTCAGCACTTGTAGGTCATATTTTATTTATTTTTGAGCTGGGGTCGCGCTCTGTCGCCCAGGCTGGAGTGCCAGGACCACAGATGCAACCCACTATGCCTGGCTAATTTTTTAAACAATTTGTAGAGATGGGGTCTCACTACATTGCCCAGGCTGGTATTGAACTCCAGGGCTCAAGTGATCCACTGGCCTCAGCCTCCCAAAGTGTTAGGATTGCAGGCATGAGCCACGGTGCCCCGCTTTTTTGTCTTTTTTTTTTTGAGATGGAGTTTCGCTCTGTCATCCAGGCTGGAGTGCAATGGTGGGATCTTGGCTCACTGCAACCTCCACCTCCCGGGTTCAAGCAATTCTCCTGTCTCAGCCTCCCGAGTAGCTGGGACTACAGGTGCATGCCACCACGCCTGGCTAATTTTTGTATTTTTAGTAGAGACGGGGTTTCACCATATTGGTCAGCCTGGTCTCGAACTCCTCACCTCAGGTGATCCACCCGCCTTGGCCTCCCAAAGTGCTGGGATTACAGATGTAAGCCACCGCGCCCGGCCCTCTTTGTCCGTTTTTTAATTGGGTTATTTGATTACTATTGATTCATTGATTCATAATTCAGACAAAGTTTACACATTATACTGGGTGATAGGAGGAACCTGTAGATTGAGAGACCTCAAACAAAAACAAAAAATAAAGGGCCGAGCGCAGTGGCTTACGCCTGTAATCCCAGCACTTTGGCAAGCTGGCGTAGGAGGATCCCTTGATCTTAGGAGTTTGAGACCAGCCTGGCCAAGTTGGCAAGACCCTTGTCTAAACAACAACAAAAAAAATGACTGCACATGTTTATCAGAAGACTTATTGATAATGTTGACTTTTACCCAAGCCTTGTGATCCTGGAAAACTAAAGCTTAATAAACGCCTTCCCACTGTTTTGTGTTCTGGAACACGGCGTACTGCAAAAAAACATCCTTCCACAAGTGAGTTAGATAAGACTGATGTATGCCCCTCTGGTTCACCAATGACAAAACCAGACACAGACTCCAAATTCCAAATCTCCTCATGAAAGCTTTGAGGAACTTCTTGTCCCCACTGATCAGCTGGAACAAACTTTGGTTAAAACTTCTCTCCTTCCCCCAACTTCCTGAAATTTGGCTTACCCTCAGCTTGAGCCAGCGCACATCTCCTCCTTAACAGCCTCTCTTGAGAATAGGCTGGCTTCAGGGTAAAGCATTATCTGATCTACTGTCCCATCATGCCACTCCTAATCATCCCACTTCCTCCCACCCAGTTCCGCCCTGTTTACTCCTCTCTATGAGAGAAGAACCCTTTTTGCCTAACCCTTGAGTCACTTGCAGATATTATGGTCAGAGGGTCCTCCCTGCTGCAATATTCTTCCTCCCCCTATTGCAATAGTTCCTTTCTTCCCTTGCAATAATCCTTTCAAATAAAATCTCTCCTGGCAGGGTGTGGTAACTCACACCTGTAATCTTAGCACGTCGGGAGGTTGAGGTGGGAGGATCATTTGAGTCCAAGAGAGCAAGGCTACAGTGAACCATGATTGTGCCTTGCACTCCCACCTGGGCAGCAGAATGAGAATCTGTCTCAAAAAAAAAAAAAAAAAAAATTATAATGGCTGGGTGCAGTGGCTAATGCCTGTAATCCCAGCACTTTGGGAGGCTGAGGTGGGCGGATCACTTGAGGTCCCGAGTTGGAGACCAGCCTGGCCAACAGAGTGAAACCCCGTCTCTACTAAAATTACAAAAATTAGCCACGCGTGGTGGTATGCGCCTGTAATCCCAGCTCCTCAGGGAAGCTGAGGCACGAGAATCGCTTGAATCCAGGAGGCGGAGGTTGCAGTGAGCCGAGATCACACCACTGCACACTCCATCCTGGGCAACAGAGGGAGACTCTGTCTCAAAAAAAAAAAAAAAAAAATTATAGTAAAATCTCTCCTTACCAAGTCTGGATTTGTTTTTTATTTCACAGTATATATAAATATTCATAGCTACAGTCTTTTTAAGTGCAAAAAGCTGGCTTTTTGTACTAATAATCTCAGGCAAACCTAGTCAGAAAACACAGAATTGTTTTATTTATGCAAAGTTCCAAAAATGCAGACTAAAAAATATTCTGAGGGCTATATAAATAAATATGCTTTAAAATCAGGAAGAAAAGCAAATAAATGATTAACATAAAATCCAGGGTAGTTGTTACCTTTGGAGGGAAATGATAGATTTAGAAAGGGACTTCATTATTACCATTAGGTAATAATGACCTGTGAAACAATAATAGAGTTCATTCTGTTATTCTTTATACTTTACACATATTTATGAATATTATTTTGTTTTACTCAATATTTAAAATGTAAAAATATTAAAAGTGAAAATAACTCATTTCAGAAAGCAATAGTTACCTTGTGATAGCAAATATACAGCTATATGATGAATTTTAAAAATTGAAAAACATGGCCAGGCATGGTGGCTCATGCTTATAATCCCATTGCTTTGAGAGGCCGAGGCAGAAGGATCGCTTGAGGCCAGGAGTTGGAGACCAGCCTGGGCAACATAGTGAGACCCTGTCTCTACAAAAAATAATAAAAATAAAAAATAAGCCGGGCACGGTGGCTCACGCCTGTAATCCCAGCACTTTGGGAGGCCGAGGTGGGCGGATCACAAAGTCAGGAGATCGAGACCATCCTGGCTAACACGGGGAAACCCCATCTCTACTAAAAATACAAAAAAATTAGCTGGCTATGGTGGCGGGCACCTGTAGTCCCAGCTACTTGGGAGGCTGAGGCAGGAGAATGGCATGAACCCAGGAGGCGAAGCTTGCAGTGAGCCAAGATCGCGCCACTGCACTCCAGCCTGGGTGACAAAGCAAGACTCTGTCTCAAAAAAATAAATAAATAATGAAAAAATAAATAAAAAGGCCGGGCACAGTGGCTCACGCCTGTAATCCCAGCACTTTGGGAGGCTGAGGCAGGCGGATCACGAGGTCAGGAGATCGAGACCATCCTGGCTAACACAGTGAAACCCCGTCTCTACTTAAAATACAAAAAATTAGCCGGGTGTGGTGGTGGGCGCCTGTAGTCCCAGGTACTCGGGAGGCTGAGGCAGGAGAATGGCTTGAACCCAGGAGGCGGAGCTTGCAGTGAGCCGAGATTGCGCCACTGCACTCCAGCCTGGGCGACAGAGCGAGACTCCGAAAAAGAAGAAAAAGAATAAAATAAAATAAAATAAAATAAAAAATTTTCTAATGGTGAGAATTGTAGTAGGACCTTATATCTAGTTTAAGCCCCATCATATCTGTTTTTTTTTTTTTTTTTTTTTGACGAGGTTTGTCTGCCCCCTGATCACTGCAAGCTCCGCCTCCCGGGTTCACGCCATTCTCCTGCCTCAGCCTCCCGAGTAGCTGGGACTACAGGTGCCCGCCAACATGCCCGGCTAATTTTTTTGTATTTTTAGTAGAGACGGGGTTTCACCATGTTAGCCAGGATGGTCTCAATCTCCTGACCTCGTGATCCGCCCGCCTCGGCCTCCCAAAGTGCTGGGATTACAGGCTTGAGCCACCGCGCCCGGCCTTATTTTTTATTTTATTTTATTTTATTTTATTTATTTATTTATTTATTTATTTATTTATTTATTTATTTTTATTTATTTATTTATTTTTTTGAGACGGGGTCTTGCTCTTTCGCCCAGCCCGGAGTGCAGTGGCGCAATCTCGGCTCACTGCAAGCTCCGCCTCCCGGGTTCACGCCATTCTCCTGCCTCAGCCTCCCGAGTAGCTGGGACTACAGGCGCCCGCCACTGCACCCGGCTAATTTTTCTATTTTTAGTAGAGACGGGGTTTCACCGTGTTAACCAGGATGGTCTCGATCTCCTGACCTCGTGATCCGCCCGCCTCGGCCTCCCAAAGTGCTGGGATTACAGGCGTGAGCCACCGCGCCCGACCTATTTTTTATTTTATTACATACTTTTTTTTTTTTTGGTCACCCAGGCTGGAATGCATGCAGTGATGCAATCTCAGCTCACTGCAACCTCTGCCTGCCGGGTTCAGGCCATTCTCCTGCCTCAGCCTCCTATCTTAAGTAGCTGGGACTACAGGCAAGCACCACGCCCAGCTAATTTTTGTATTTTTAGTAGAGACGGGGTTTCATCATGTTGACCAGGCTGATCTTGAACTCCTGGCCTCAAGTGATCCACCCACCTCATTATTACACACATATTTTTTAGAGATAGTGTCTCAGTCTGTCACCTAGGCTAGAGTCCATTGGCACAATCATAGCTCACTGCAGCCTTGAACTGCTGGCCTCAAGCCATCCCCCTGCCTCAGCCTCCCCAGTAGCTGGGATAACAGACTTGAAACACTGCACCTGGCTCACCCCTGACTTTTAAAGACACAAGTATAGTGTTTAAGAGCATGGGCCCTGAAGACAGATCATCTAAGCTCAAATCCTGATTCTGTCACTTATTAACTGTGTAACCTCGAGCACTTTACTTAACCTCTCTGTACTTCTGCAGGAGAGTGAGAGATCACTTCCAACCCCCCTTAGCTCTTATGGGAATTCTTCTGCTGGATATAGAAACTAAGTTCACACATGGTAAATTAACAGGAGAAAATCATACATTGTTATTATATAATTTTTTTTTTCTGAGACAGAGTCTTGCTCTGTCACCCAGGCAGATCTTGGCTCACTGCAACCTCCGCCTCCTGGGTTCGAGTGATTCTCCTGCATCAGTCTCCTGAGTAGCTGGGATTACAGGCATGCGCCACCACACCCGGCTAATTTTTGTATTTTTAGTAGAGATGGGGTTTCACCATGTTGGCCAGGCTGATCTTGAACTCTTGACCCTTAGATGATCCGCCTACCTCGGCCTCCCAAAGTGCTGGGATTACAGACGTGAGCGACTGAGCCTGGCCTATTATTATTATTATTATTTTTTTTTTTTTTGAGATGGAGTCTTGCTCTGTCGCCCAGGCTGGAGTGCAGTGGTGCAATCTCGGCTCACTGCAAGCTCCGCCTCCCAGGTTCACGCCATTCTCCTGCCTCAGCGTCCCAAGTAGCTGGGACTACAGGTGCCCGCCACCACGCCCAGCTAATTTTTTGTATTTTTAATAGAGACGGGGTTTCACCGTGTTAGCCAGGATGGTCTCGATCTCCTGACCTCGTGATCCTCCCGCCTCAGCCTCCCAAAGTGCTGGGATTACAGGCGTGAGCCACCGCACCCGGCCATGAGCCTGGCCTATTATTATGTAATATTTTAACATTATATAATATTTTATTAGTTTTACATGTACGTGGGGATCTTCACAAGAGAGTGAAGTCTGAAGAAGTGGTCAAAACAAGATGCTTCTTTTTTTTTTTTTTTGAGACGGAGTCTCACTCTGTTGCCTAGGCTGGAGTGCAATGTCGCGATCTCGGCTCACTGCAACCTCCACCTCCTGGGTTCAGGTGGTTCTCCTGCCTCAGCTTTCTGAGTAGCTGGGATTACAGGAACCTGCCAACAAGCCCGGCTAATTTTTGTATTTTTTGTGGAGACAGGGTTTCACTATGCTGGCCAGGCTGGTCTCAAACTCCGGACCTCAGGTGATCCTCCCGCCTCAGCCTCCCAAAGTGCTGGGATTACAGGTGTGAGCCCGGCCACAAGATGCTTTTATACTTTTTAGACAACAATAAATTTGAGAAGTCACAGGACAAGCGACATCCGGCTAGGGGCAGTAAATTTCTAGGTGAGTGATGAGATATTTAGTGTAAAACTACTGGAAGATAAGGGTTACTTTGAAAAGTATATTTATTCAGATCCGTTGCAGCCCTGAGTTCCCAGTCTCTGGTAATCAGGGGTAATTTTTTGCCCTGGTATAGGGAGGGTATCCCTCACAGAGGAATCTTGATGGCTTGCTGCATGCAGGAAGAGGCAGGTCAGCTTGCCCTTTCTGAAACTACAATTTCTCCAAGATTTTCAACGCAAAATGATCAAGATACCAGTTTGGCACATTGGCATGTCCTTCACTCCTTGAGTTTCTTTGTCTGTGAAATGGATGGAGGCCAGGCGTAGTGGCTCATGCCTCTTATCTCAGCACTTTGGGAGGCGGAGGCGTGCGGATCACCTGAGTTCAGGACTTTGAGACCAGCCTGGCTAACATGGTGAAACCCTGTCTTTACTAAAAAATACATAAAAGGCCTGGCACAGTGGCTCACGCCTGTAATCCCAGCACTTTGGGAGGGCGAGATGGGCAGATCACCTGAGATTGGGAGCTTGAGACCAGCCTGACCAAATGTAGAAACCCTGTCTCTACTAAAAATACACAATTAGCAGGGCGTGGTGGCGCAGGCCTGTAATCCCAGCTACTTGGGAGGTTAGACAGGAGAATCATTTGAATCTGGGAGGTGGAGGTTGCGGTGAGCTGAGATCACTCCACTGAACTCCACCCTGGGCAACAGAGTGAGATTCTGTCTCAATAAAACAAAAAAACAAAACAAAAAAAATACAAAAAGCATTAGCTGGGTGTGGTGGCGCATGCCTGTAATCCCAGCTACTCGGGAGGCTGAGGCATGAGAACTGCTTGAACCCAGGAGGTTGCAGTGAGCCGAGATCGCACTACGGAACTCCACCCTGGGCAACAGAGTGAGACTGTGTCTCAAAAAGAAAGATAAAGCGGTTGGAGATAGTGATACTACTTCCAGCACAGAGTTGTGAGAATGAAATACCATAATCCAGGAAATGTGTTTAGAGCACAGTTCTCAATAAATGTTATGTGGTTATAGTTTAGTAGCTACCCACAGTGAGCAGCTACAGCCTGGGGTTTCTTCTGGCCATACCCTGCCAGGAAGAGGAGGTCTCCTTTGTTAACTCTGACTCCCCTGAGATCTTAGCATTGTCGCCTCCATCAGTTTCACTGAGATTTCTTTTCTCTGCTGTCTTGTTCTGTGAGGTGGTCCCTGTCATCTCTCCAGGCCCATTTCCTGCTACCCTGGGCCCCACACATCACTTGCAGTTAACTAAGCACCTCTTGCTCTCTGACATCTCTGTGCCTTTGCATGTATCTGTTTGGAATGCCCATCCCTTGGGTTGCCTAGCAAAACCCTATTCCTTCTCTTTAGCTCAAACCAGTCACCACTTGGGTGAAGCATTTTTCCCACCTTCAGGCAGATTTAATCTCTCCTGTTGCCTGTTGTATGTACCCCTATCACAGCTCAGATCACTCTGCATTACAATTACTTATGTGTCTTCCTCTGCCACAAACAAGATGTTTCATGAGAGTAAGAAATGTATCTTATTTATTCTGTGCCCCCTACCCAGCATCTAGCACAGGGGTTGGTACAAGTGGAGGTTGAGAGATATTGAGTGATAGAATGAATTAATGGCTGGATAGTGGGCGTTGGCTTTTTGCTAGCATCATGGGTTCTAGGATATTTGAATGCCCCAAGGACAGGGTGGGGTTAGTGCAGGGCACAGCATGCATCAACTGTCTGACTACTTAATAGGCAGTCAACGATTTGGCTAATGAAGATAGAGATAATGACGGCAATAAAATGGTACTCTAGGCTGACCCAGAGCCACAGCCACTCTCCTGCTTTCCAGTGAGTCATCCCTGGCTGGGCCTGAGGACAGGAATCATGGCTGAGAGGTAGATGGTCAGTCAACAGTGGCTGAGCTGGTTCCAGACCGCTTGATCCTGGCAATGACTCACTCCAGCTTGTGCTGCTGACAAGAACCCTCCAGAACTACACAGGTTTGAGTACAAGTCTCAGCACAGGCCAGGTGCGGTGGCTCACGCCTGTAATCCCAGCACTTTGGGGGGCCAAGGTGGGTGGATCACCTGAGGTCAGGAGTTTGAGACTACCCTGGCCAACATGGTGAAACCCTGTCTCTACTAAAAGTACAAAAATTAGCCAGGCGTGGTGGTGGGCGCCTGTAACCCCAGCTACTCGGGAGGCTGAGGCAGAGGGGAATCTCTTGAACCCAGGAGGCGGAGGTTGCAGTGAGCCGAGATCGCGCCATTGCACTCCAGCCTGGGCAACAAGAGCGAAACTCTATCTAAAAAAAAAAAACTCAGCCAAGAAAATCTCAGCACAGACAGTGATCAGCCCAGACCTTAAGTTACATACACCATCTGAGCCTGTTTCCTCCTCTTCCCTCACTGGCAATGAGACACAGATTCCAACCCAGGATGCTGATCATGGAGACATACTTCCCCACTTTTGGAAAGCCTACAGTCTCATGGAGAAAGCACGATTCCCCTTACCACATTGTGCCATAATTCTCTCCTTAGTTTTGCCATATTTGTCTTTATGTTCCTTGCTCAAGGCAAGGAAGTAGGGCACGGGGAATGACTCAAGAAATGCAGACGAGAAACAGAAGTGTAGCTCCCCAACCATGTGGATTGGTAGGGAAGACATTTGAAAAGGATCAAGGTAGCGACTTCTTGTTGTTTTTTTATTTGTTTTGAGGCAGGGTCTTGCTCTGTCACCCAGGCTGGAGTGCAGTCATGCTACCATGCTCGCTGCAGCCTCCAACTCCCAGCTTAGGTGATCCTCCCATTTCAGCCTCTCGAGTGGCTGGGACTACAGGCATGAGCCACCATACCTAGCTTACTTTATTTTATTTTATTTTACTTTTAGTTATTTATTTTTTTGAGATGGAGTCTCACTTTGTTGCCCAGCCTGGAGTGCAGTGGTGCAATCTCGATTCACTGCAACTTCTGCCACCTGGGTTCAAGCGATTTTCCTGCCTCAGCCTCCCGAGTAGCTGGGAGCCACTGCACCTGGCTAATTTTTGTGGTTTTAGTAGAAACGGGGTTTCACCATCTTGGCCAGGCTGGTCTTGAACTCCGACCTCGTGATCCACCCGGCCTTATTTTTTAAATTTTTTTGAGACAGAATCTCACTCTGTCACCCAGGCTGGAGTGCAGTGGTGCGATCTTGGCTCACTGCAACCTCCGCCTCCCGGGTTCAACCGATTCTCCTGTCTCAGCCTCCCAAGTAGCTGGGATTACAGGCGAGTGCTGCCATGCCCGGCTAATTTTTGTATTTTTAGTAGAGACAGGGTTTCACCATGTTGGCCAGGCTGGTCTTGAACTCCTAACCTCAGGTGATCCGCCTGGCTTGGCCTCCAAAAGTGCTGGGATTACAGGTGTGAGCCACCGCGCCCGGCCCCTAGCTAATTTTATAATTTTTTGTAGAGACAGAAGTCTCACTACGTTGCCCAGGCTGATCTTGAACTCTTGGGCTCAAGCAATTCTATCACCTCAGCCTCCCAAAGTTCTGGGATTACAGGCATGAGCCATCAGTGGTGCCTGGCAAGGTAGAGTTAATAAGGGAAGCTGTGTGGATGATGGAAAAAATTAAATAAGTTGAGGGAAAAAGCCTAGGGTGGGGCATGGAGAGGAATGCTTCCTAATGGTTGTTCAGGGCCGGAGAAGGGGAAGGGTAAGAGGTGGGAAGACCCAGCTTGAGGATTCAGAGAGATGTGGCAATTAACTAATAGAGGCAGAAACTGGTAGGGCATAAAAGATGTAGAATGACCCTAAATCCCTGAATCTTCTGGATTTGGGTCCTATGTGGGAAACAGGGCTTCTGCTCTTGAAAGAGTGGTTTCATGTGTCTACAAGGTTACACGGGGTGGTATGTGCCAGAGGGATGGGGAGGGCAGATCAGAGAGAGACCTGGGGGCCTGAGGTCTGAGTTTGGGACATCTGATGGGAGGTGGGGGGATACAGGGCTTGTTCTGGGCCCTGAAGGATGCCTTTATTGGGGGTTTGATTAGGTCCCGGTGGGGACAGTTGTTGAGCTGAGAGGAGGATGGACATTGAAGTCACCATGGGGAAAGAGGCTGAATGGTTAGTTGGGGTCCCAAATGCCAAGTCGAGCAGTTTGGCCCAGGCTCACAGACTCCAAGAGGATCCTGAAGATGCACAGACACAGGTCTGCCTACTTAGGGGCCGCTTTTCCCTTTACTATGACGCAGGGAAGATGAACACACTCTGGCATGGGGGTGTCTCCACACTGTGTGCCCCACCCTCAGGTGCAAGTGTGCGTGCTTCTGCTGTGTGACTGTGTGGGGGTCTGCAGTACATTGCTGAGTGACTGTATCTGGGCAGTGCTTTTCTGGGCTATAAGTGGGTGGTTGGAGAGTCTGTTTTATGGGTCCGTGTAGGTGTGCCTGAGTTGTACATCTTAGTATGTGTGTGTTGGGGGGGTGTCCAAGTTGTGTTGTTTGTATTTGTGTGAGATCTCAGCTGTGTTTTTGTCTCTGTCTGGTGTCTGACTTGTGAGTGAGAGGCTGGGTAAGGGACAGGGTTCCCCTTGCTGCGGGCACTGGGTCACCATAATGGGTACGAGGCCAATCAGCTATAGTCCTAACCTGGGGGTCTTAGAGAAAGGCCTGAATGATGATGCCTAGACTGTTATCCCCAAGTGAATGGCCTCTTGTTGAGCAATCATTAACTTCGCCCCTGTGAGAAGAATCCAAACTGTTATGGTGAAGGGGGTGGGAACTGGTCAGGGCAGGACTTACTGCGGGTGAAAGGGGGAGGCCGGAAAATCCTATAGGCATATGTGTTGTTATCACTCCTTCCTGCCCAACCTTCAGGTCACTCACCCTGACCCATGGCGACTGAGTCAAAATATTTAACAAACAGTGAGGCACAGATATTGACCAATCAGAATAGACACAAGTCATATTCTGAATGGAGCAGTCAGGGAGGTCATGGCTATGCCAAGAGTTGCCTCTTTAGTTGCTGGACAGTGGGAATGTCTGGGAGGAGAATCCCAGGAGAGGGGCTGGGGCAGAGGGGCAGGGAAGGAAACTGGGGAGGCCTCAGGGCGGTGGCTGTGAACCAAGCGTCATGGAAGGGTTTCAGACTTAAACAGCTGATGTAGTCAAATCCTGGTGGTCCAGCTAAACCTTGGTCTGCCTTGGCCTTCAAGCAGTCGCCAGGCCAGCCCTGGGTACCCTTGTCCCTTCCCTTTGGGAAAATAATGGACCACTCTCTTTTGTCATCTGCAGGAATGGGGGAAGTGAATGATCTCAAACGGCAGAAATGGCAGTGACCTTGTTTCAATTCTGGAGTGGGCTGCTTCCTGATTGGCTGTGATTGGCTTTCACTGTGGTAAGAGGGCTCCTGAAGTGGGTAGGAGCCAGGGGAGCGGTTAGTGAAGGGTTTGGGAATGGGAGAGCAACCTCCTTCCCCTGAGGATAAAGACAATGAGGTGATGGGATTGTGAACTGATACTGTTCCCTGGAAAATTAGCTCCAGCAACCCTGTGGATTTTTTCCCTTGGGCTACCTCTGATAGGAGCAGGGTGGGCCCTGGAGGTGAGACAGTCCCTTCCATATGCACAAATGACAGTATCAGGCTCCAAGTGTTTCATACCTTTTATTACAAAAATCAATAACTTAATTCAGTTCTGCATAAAGTCGGTAGGACTTCTGGTCCAACGAGCAGCCTAAGCTTTCATTCCCATCCCAAGAAGGGACAGGAGTCTTGGCCCAGAGGCTGTGGGGACCACCAAAAGCCTGCCAGGCAGCTGGAGCACTGTGTCCAAACCAAGGAAGTCCAGTGTGGGGTGTGGCTGAGTGAAGGGCTGTTCCTAAGGAGCCAAGTGCTGTCTATACAGCCTTGCCCCCTCGAGGAGCATTGGGTCACCTCTGGGGATTGCCAGGCTGAATCAGCACTGCCAGCCTCTGCCCACCTGATCTCTGCCTGGGCTGGTACAGGTCACCTGAGCAAAAGCATGTCCCCAAGAAGGCCAGCGATGTCAACATCTCCAATGATAGGGCGAAGGAAGAGGTCCCCAAGCAGGCTGGTCGGAATGGACTTGAGGGTGGAGGCTGTGAGGAGGACACGGGCCAGGCGGCCTTGGGCTGCTGGGCACCAGGGTTCCAGGACTTCACACAGCGCCCAGTGAGCCTCCTGCTGTAGGTGCCCAATGTGGGAGGCAGCTTGGAGGCCTGGCACATCTGTGGGCAGAGAGGAAGAAGAGGGCTGGTGAGCACCCTACTCCCAGCCACCAAAGGACGAGACTGGCCCAAGATCTGGGCCATCAGAAACATCCCTCTGCCTCCTTTGCTCGGCCTTTGAGGTCCCACTACTACCTCCTCCAAAGGAGGAGGTTATTTATTTATCAATTTTCAATGGATTCATCCATCCATTTATGAAGAGGCAGTGTGGAGTAATGGTTAAGAATTAGGTTTCCTGGGTATGAATCCCAGCACTGTCACTTATTAGCTGGGTGACCTTGGGCAAGTCACTTAATCTCTGGGCTTCAGTTTTTTTATCTGTAAAACGGGGATAATACTATTAATAGGACCTGTCTCCTAGGCTTTTATGAGATTTAAATGAACTAGTATATGTAAAACCCTTAGAATACGGCCTAACATATGTAAGTGTGATATGAGTATTGGCTACTACTATTACAATCAATTACTACGATTTATGCGTGCCACAAGGGACTCCTGGGGAACTCTCATCTCAGATGCTCTCCGGATTACAAACAGCACTGTCTCCATCTGCCGCTCTCCTGGCCGAATTCCATAAAGACTCCTTTCCTGTCCACCCTACACTCCTTTCAGTCATCTCTTCTATATGATCTTTCTGAACCCACAGAGGAGTTTTAGCTCTAGAGCTTCACCATGCAGCCTTCCTTTGAAGACGTGACTGAGACACAGCTGTGTCTGCCCACCCCACCTCCCCGCAGCCTTCTGTAAAGGTCAGAGCAAATTTCTCAGGCAGAGTGGCAAGGGCCAGTCTCTGAAGTGAATAGACCTGAGTTGCCATCCTGGTCTGTCCCTACCTGGCTGTGTTACCTTTAGCTAGTCACTTAGCTTCTCTGTGCCTCTTTGTGAGATGGCTATTTGATGAAAATGAGGAACCGGCCAAGCACGGTGGCTCACGCCTGTAATCCCAGCACTTTGGGAGGCCAAGGTGGGTGGATCACCTGAGGGGTCAGGAGTTCAAGACCAGCTTGACCAACATGGCAAAACCCCGTCTCTACTAAGAAGTACAAAAATTAGCCAGGAGTGGTGGTGGGCACCTGTAATCCCAGCTACTCAGGAGGCTGAGGCAGAGAAAATTGCTTGAACCCAAGAGGCAGAGGTTGCAGTGAGCCAAGATTGCACCACTGCACTCCGGACTGGGTGACAGAGTGAGACTCTGTCTCAGAAAAATAAAAAGAAAATGAGGACCCAATGAGATAACAGATATCAAACCCTTAGAAGCTACCTTCCCTGGCTGGCCCCTGCTTCAGCCTTGCCCCCCACCCAGGAGTGTCTGGGAGCTCACCGGGGTTGAAGAGGATGGTCCCTTTCAGGCAGGCATATTCCTTGGGGCTAAGCTCCAGGCTCCAGAAGGACTCCAGACAGCACTGAAGCCACTGCACCGCAGCCAGGGAGGGCTGGGGTCTGTCCGGCAGCTGGCCACTGCCTCCACTGCTGCTGGGCTCCTCCAGCAGAATCTTCTTGAGTATGCTGGGCACCGGGGCCTCAGCCACCTCAAAGGTCACAGCATCTTGGGCCAACCCAAGCAGGAAGAGGGGGCCCCAGCAACCCTGCAGCAGCTGCCGCTGGTCCTGGGGAGGCAGCTGCCAGAAGGATGGCAGGTTCCTGAGGAAGGCCACTGTCTTGGCCAGAACATCCAAGGCCTCCCGGCAGGTGCGATGAGGTGCACATAGCTGGACGGGCCGGTGCTGCCTACATAGGCAGCGGCTGCGGGGTCGGGGGACAGCCCTGAGGCTGGAGCTCAGAAGTGTGTAGAGAATGGCGGGGCGGCTTGCAGCTCCCTGGCATGGGCAGGCCCGTGGTTGGCTGGTGCTCATGGTTAGGGCTCTGCTCTTACTTCCAGCTCTCTGGCCCTCTGTTCTGTGCTGTGGGTGCTGTTTATATTCCCAGTGAGTGGAAGGGCGGGGGGGAATGGCCCAACAACCTTGACTCCAGAAGTCATGTTCATTGAAAAAAACACAGACATTGCCCCTGGCAGGAATGGTGGGGAAGTGGTGGGGGAGGGGGCATTGGGAACCCCACGTGGCGCTGGTATCACCTCAGTCAATGAAGTGGCCGGTGCAGGGCACAGGGCCACCTGCTGCTCACTCAGCTGCCCCTTATCGGGTGACTCAAGTGGATAAACAAGGTCATTAACTCAGGCTGTACCAGGGCACCAAGGCCCCAGGTGCACAATCAGCAGGTGTCCCCATTGGTGCCCGCTCTTGTGTGCACAAAAGACTAGGGCTTTTGCTAAGCCAGGAAGCTAGCCCCAGAGCTGGGTGGGCCTTGAATGCAAGGCCCAACCTGGAAGTGCCTTATCACTAGCTTGTTTGCCTAACCTTGGGGCCCTGCTTCTGCTGTCAGCCAGGAGCAGGCTACAGGGAAGGGAGCCAGGACCCTGGGGGGCTGGGAGGACTTTGCCCGCTGTCCAGTCTAGGAGGCCTCCTTCCTCTGATTCCAGTTCTGGGCCCCCTGCAGGAATAAGGTCCTTCAGAATCCTTATCCCCAGCCTGATTCCTACCACTCCCGAAAGGCCAGGTCTGCTGAGAAGAACTCACAGAATTATAATAAAAGATAGTTGCCGGCCGGGCACTGTGGCTCATGCCTGTAATCCCAGCACTTTGGGAGGCTGAGGAAGGGGGATCATTTGAGGTTGGGAGTTCGAGACCAGCCTGGCCAACATAGCAAAATCCCATCTCTACTAAAAATACAAAAATTAGCTGGGCATGGTGGCGTGTGCCTGTAGTCCCAGCTACTCTAGAGGCTGAGGCAAAAGAATCACGCGAAACTGGGAGGCAGAAGTTACAGTGAGCTGAGATCATGCCACTGCTCTCCAGCTTGGGCAACAGAACAAGACCTAGTCTCAAAAAATATGTATATGTATATGTATATGTATTTATATATGTGTGTGTGTGTGTGTGTGTGTGTGTGTGTATATATATATATATATATACATATACATATGGTTGCCATTCTCTAAGCACCTATTATGTGTCAGGCACTTCCCACTCTAATATTGGCAGCCTCCTCCTAAGGCTAGATTCTTACTTTATGAGACTAAAAGAGTTAAAGTGACTTGCCCAAGGTCATCCCACCAGGAAGACAAAGCCCAGATCTTGCCTGACTCCAAAGTCCTTGTTTGTTTCCCTGGGCCCACTGGCCCAATTGTGCAGCCAGAGCCTGAGATTCTCAGAGCTTGTGGCTAGCTGCCCCCACCTTGCTGCTGCCTACTTTGCAGACGTTGCCCACTTGTGATCTGGGCAGAAATGTTGCTCTGCTGCCACGTGGCTCCTCTGTCCCGGGCATCTTTCTCAGATGGTGGAGCACAGGGGATGAGAGAAGGTGGAGAGGCCCTTGGTTGTGTCGTGTTCCTGGACCTTGGCCAGTCCAGCGTGGCAAGCCTTCTGCTGCATGCTGTTGGGCAGCCTGGTGCCCTGGATGGGGAGAGAGAGGCTCTGGCATCACCAGCCCTGGCATCTGCTCCAGAATCCATCACTTTTCGGTTGTGTGACTTGGGTTGATCCTCGAACCTCTATGAGCCTCATTGGGACAATAATGCCTGCCTGTAGGGCTGCCATGGGGACAAAATGAGGTCCTGGTTGTTAAATTCCAAGTGGTTTCTGGCATACGGGAGGAGGATTTTTCTGCCCCTTTCCTCTGTGGAGCTGAGCACCAGTGGACAAACAGGCACACCTCTTTCATTTGATTATTAATCTTAATCCTTAAATTTATAAAGTTCCTTTCGTGTCTTTAAATCACACTGAATCCTCACAGTGTCCCCTTGAAGCAGACTCTGGAGTCAGACTGGCTGGGTTCAAATCCTGCTTCTTCACTTAGCTGAGTGACCTTGGGCAAATCACTTTCTCTTTCTGTGCCTCAGTTTCCTCATTTTTTTTTTTTTTTTTGAGACGGAGTCTCGCTCTGTCACCCAGGCTGTTTCCTCATTTTTAAAACGGTGACAAGAATGTCTGGAGGTGGATATTGGTTTTATGGGGCCTGAAGGTTATGATTTGGAGGACCCTCTTTAAGAAGAGAATACACACCCAGGTATGGTGGCTCACGCCTGTAATCACAGCACTTTGGGAAGTTGAGGTGGGAGGATCACTTGAGGCTTCAGGAGTTCAAGATCAGCCTGGTCAACATAGTGAGACCTCATCTCTACCAAAAAAAAAATTAGCCAGTGTGGTGGGGCATATCTGTAGTCCCAACTACTTGAGAGGCTGAGGCAAGAGGATGGTTTGAGCCCAGGACTTCAAGGCTGCAGTGAGTTATGACTGTGTTACTGCCCTCCTGCCTTGCTCTAGACAGAGCAAGACTCTGTCTAAAAAAAACAAAACAAAACAAAACAAACCCCCCCACACACATAAAACCTCCCCCCAAACCCTGAATATTTATATTTATTTGATCAATGTGGTCAATGGGAACCCTTTCAAGCTGGTGTCCATGTCATTTTGGCCTGCTTCCATAATTCCTGGAACACTTGCTTTCTGGTATAGCAAGATATCAACTTTTCCAGCCCCTGGAATCAACCAATACTCCAAAGAGCTCTGATTCAATCTTTTAGTGGAAAATAATATTTAGAAAGCATGAAGTAGGCACTAGAATAATACTAAAAAACCAAGAACTGGCCGGGCACGGTGGCTCACACCTGTAATCTGAACACTTTGGGGGCTGCAGTGGGTGAGCTGCTTGAGCCCAGGAGCTCAAGACCAGCTTGGGAAACATGGTGAAATCCCATCTCTACAAAAAAATACAAAAATTAGCCAGGTAGGTAGTGCACACCTATAGTTCCAGCTACTCAAAAGACTAAGGTGGGAGGATCACTTGAATCCAGGAGGGCAAGGCTGCAGTGAGCTGTGATCATGCCCCTGCACTCTAGTCTGGGCAACAGAGTGAGACCCTGACTAAAAATAGATAAATAAATAAAGGGCCGGGCGCGGTGGCTCACGCTTGTAATCCCAGCACTTTGGGAGGCCGAGGCGGGCGGATCACGAGGTCAGGAGATCGAGACCACAGTGAAACTCCGTCTCTACTAAAAATACAAAAAATTAGCCGGGCGTGGTGGCGGGCGCCTGTAGTCCCAGCTACTCGGAGAGGCTGAGGCAGGAGAATGGCGTGAACCCGGGATGCGGAGCTTGCAGTGAGCCGAGATCGCGCCACTGCACTCCAGCCTGGGCGACAGAGCGAGACTCTGTCTCAAAAAAAAAAAATAAATAAATAAATAAATAAATAAAAATTGGGCCAGGCGCAGTGGCTCATGCCTGTAATCCCCAGCACTTTGGGAGACCAAGGCAGGCAGATCATGTGAAGTCAGGAGTTCGTGACCAGCCTGGCCAACATGGTGAAATCCTGTCTCTTCTAAAAATACAAAAATGGGTCAGCCATGGTGGCATGCACCTGTAGTCCCAGCTACTAGAGAGGCTGAAGCAGGAGGATAGCTTGAACCCAGGAGGCAGAGGTTGCAGTGAGCCAAGATCGTGCCACTGCACTCCAGACTGGGCAACAGAGTGAGATCTTGTCTCAAAATAATAATAATAACAATAATAGGGCTGGATGTGGGGGTTCACACCTGTAATCCCAGCACTTTGGGAGGCCGAGGCGGATGGATCACCTGAGGTCAGGAGTTCGAGACCAGCCTGGCCAACATGGCAAAACTCCGTCTCTACTAAAAATACAAAAATCAGCCAGGTATGGTGGTGCACGCCTGTAGTCCCAGCTTTTCGGGAGGCTGAGGTAGGAGAATCGCTTGAACCCAGGAGGCAGAGGTTTCAGTGAGCCGAGATCATGCCACTGCAGCCTAGACTGGGTGAGACACAGTGAGACTCTTTCTAAAAATACTAATAATAAATAAAAATAAATAAAAGAAACCATCTGGGCATGGTGGCTCATGCCTGCAATCCCAGCACTTTGGGAAGCTGAGGCGGCCGGATCACTTGAGGCCAGGAATTTGAGACCGGCCTGGCCAACATGGCAAAACCATCTCTACTAAAAATAGAAAAATTAGCCAGACATGGTGGTGCATACCTGTAATCCCAGCTACTCGGGAGGCTGAGGAAGGAGAATCACTCGAACCCGGGAAGCGGAAGTTGCATTGAGCCAAGATCCCACCACTGCACTCCAGCCCAGGCGACAAGAGTGAGAGTGTTAAAAAAAAAAAAAAAAAAGAAGAAGAAGAAACCAGAACTGTTCATTGTTATGAGGGTCACTACTCCCAGTCCTTCCTAGAGCTAATGAATGTGTACACACACACACGCACACACACACACACACACACATACATTTACAATTATATTTATTTCTTTTTTTTTTGAGACGGAGTCTCGTACAGCGGGGATCTCTTTCCGCCTCCGGTTAATCCTTTCTCTGCCTCACCCGTTCCTGGCCTACAGGCCCCTACAAGTGTGAGCCACCGCGCCCGGCCAATTATATTTATTTCTATAATTATACATACTAAACAACATGAATTCAGACTATCATCTCCAATTCCAAGCTCATATCATGGGGTTCATTCTAATTTTTGCCCCTTGTGTATTTATACTTCCTGTCTTTCACACTGAGAAATCTGGTGTCCATTATTCTTGATTTATCTTTTTTTTTTTTTTTTTTTTGAGACAGGGTCATGCTCTGTCCCCCAGGCTGGAGTGCAGTGGAGTGATCTTGACTCACTGCAACCTCTGCCTCAGGGTTCAAGTGATTCTTTTTTTTTTTTTTTTTGAGATGGAGTCTCACTGTCACCCAGGCTGGAGTCCAGAGGCCCAATCTCGGCTCACTGCAACCTCCGCTTCCCGGGTTCAAGCAATTCTCCTGCCTCAGCCTCCTGAGTAGCTGGGACTACAGGCGCCTGCCACCACGCCTAGCTGATTTTTTGTATTTTTTAGTAGAGATGGGGGTTTCACCATTTTGGCCAGGCTGGTCTCAAACCCCTGACCTCGTGATCTGCCCGCCTCAGCCTCCCAAAGTGCTGAGATTACAGGCATGAGCCACCGTACCCAGCTTTTTTTTTTTTTTTTTTTTGAGATGGAGTTTTGCTCTTCTTGCCCAGGCTGGCGTGCAATGGCACAATCTCGGCTCGCTACAACCTCCACCTCCCAGATTCAAGAGATGCTCCTGCCTTGGCCTCCCAAGTAGCTGGGATTACAGGTTCCCACCACTATGCCTGGCTAAGTTTTTGTATTTTTAGTAGAGATGGGGTTTCACTGTGTTAGCCAGGATGGTCTCGATCTCCTGACCTCGTGATCCGCCCGCCTCAGCCTTCCAAAGTGCTGGGATTACAGGCGTGAGCCACCGCGCCCGGCCGCAGAATCTCTAATCTAAAGGGAGAAGTCTCTAGTCTAAAGTGGGGAACACGCAATTCCAACCACAAGAGAAACCTAAAGGAAAAAAGGAAAGAAGAAGGCGTCAACTGTGTCAAATGCACCTGAGAAGTTGAGTAAGATAATAGTGGTTCATTGGCTTTGGCAATATGTAGCACTGTAACCATATCAGAGCCTTTAAAGAATAGACTAGAATAGGCCGGGTGCAGTGGCTCATGCCTGTAATCCTAGCGCGTTGCGAGGCCGAGGCAGGTGGATCACTTGAGGTCAGGAGTTTGAAACCAGCCTGGCCAACATGGTGAAAACCCCTCTACTAAAAATACAAAAAAAAAATTAGTTAGGCGTGGTGTTGCCTGTAATCCCAGGTACTTGGGAGGCTGAGAATCACTTGAACCTGGGAGGCAGAGGTTGCAGTGAGCTGAGATCGTGTCACTGCACTCCAGCCTGGGCGACAGAGCTAGACTTCGTCTAAAAAAAAAAAAAAAATAGAAGATAGACTAGAATAAACTGTAGAGAGATGGAAGGTGAGGGAGTAGAAAAACAAGCAAACAAGTTTGCTGCAAATGAGAGCTGAAAATTGGAGAGGTAGCAGCAGAAGAAAGTGGGGTCATGGAATGATAATATAAAAACAGGGCTGGGCATGGTGGCTCACACCTGTAATCCCAGCACTTTGAGAGGCTGAGGCAGGAGGAGTGCTTGAGACCAGGAGTTTGAGACTTAGCCTGGGCAACACAGACTCCATCCTCCACCTCTACCAAAAAAAAAAAAATCAGTGCGTGGTGGTGTGAGCCTGTAGTCCCAGCTACTCTGGAGGCTGAAGTGGGGAGGATGGCTTGAGTCCAGGAGTTCAAGGCTGCTGTAAGCCATGATGGCGCCACTGCACTCCAGCTTGGGTGACAATGCGAGAACCCCATCTCTAAAAACAAACAAAATGACATTAAAGCGTGTTTGTAAATTGAAGGGAAGAAGATATTTGTGATGCAGAAGCTAAAAAAGGGATAATTAACAGGGTTAGAGTTCCTGAAAAGACTAAGATGATGAGATTCATTGCACAAGTGGAAGGATTAGCTTGGATGGCTGGGTCCTGTCCCCGCATTAACAGAAGTGAAGGTCAATTTCAGCACCTGTCGTAATTTCCTGGGCCCAGTGCAAAATGAAAATGTGGGGCTCCTTATTCCAAAATTATTAAGAATTTCAGCCGGGCGCGGTGGCTCACGCTTGTAATCCCAGCACTTTGGGAGGCCGAGGCGGGCGGATCACAAGGTCAGGAGATCGAGACCACGGTGAAACCCTGTCTCTACTAAAAATATAAAAAAATTAGCCGGGCGTGGTGGCGGGCGCCTGTAGTCCCAGCTACTCGGAGAGGCTGAGGCAGGAGAATGGCGTGAACCCGGGAGGCGGAGCTTGCAGTGAGCCGAGATCGCGCCACTGCACTCAAGCCTGGGCGACAGAGCGAGACTCCGTCTCAAAAAAAAAAAAAAAAAAAAATTTCAACACTACAACAGAAGAGCATGAAATCAAGCGTGGAGCCTTTCTAAGCCTGGGTGCTGTGCGACTGCAATTTGTACTCCCACGAAGCTGGCCCTAGTCAAGTACGTAATGAGGTCGATGAGGAGGAGGCTATCCTGTGTAAGTCCCTTCTAGGATTGGAAGAGATGAGTAAGGCTACTTTCAGCTTCACTGTTCTACAAGCTGGGGGGTCACTAGCAAGGGAGAGGAGCAAAACTTGTCCCTTTTTAACTTCCAACCCTGCCAGATTTGAGTCCAGGGCTTTCTAGAAGTCTCCACGGCATCGGGTGACCATAGCAACTCATGCCAAACTCTCGGGCCCATGGCCCCGCCCACCGCTTCCTGGACGCGCTTGTTGATTGGCTCAGAATGTCGACCAATGGTCGGCGAAGTGGATTGCTTGCCTCACGGTCAATGGCCGCAAGCCGGGAGGAAGGCGGGAAGAGAGGAGGAGGAGGCGGGCCTGGGCGGCCACGCGCGTGCGTGTTTCCGGCTCCGCTGCGGAAGGCGGACGGCTGGAGTCGTTGGGCCCGGCGCGACCCGAAGGAGCGTAGAGAGCGCGGGAGTAGAGTGCAGAGCTCGGGACGTGGATCGGAGCCGGCGCGATGGGCGGAGAGCAGGAGGAGGAGCGATTCGACGGCATGTTGCTGGCCATGGCTCAGCAGCACGAGGGCGGCGTGCAGGAGGTAACGGCCCGCGCGGCGTCGGCCCACCCGGCGGCCCTGGCCACGCTCCTTCCGCCTTTCTCTGCCTTCGAGGGCTGAGACCCACCCCAGCGGCTCGCGGGCTTCTGGGATGCCCCCACATTCTCACCGCGCCCAGCTTTCGGCCTGGCCACCTGCCAGCGGGTCTCACCCGGTTCGCATCAGTCCCGGGCCCCCGGCGCCCCTCAGTAGTAGCAAATTATCGCGTCCTGAGCTTTGGATCCCCCTTTAGTTTCACATATGCCCCCACCTCCGTTTCCATTTTGATGGCGGCTTCCGAGGAGCATCCCTTAGTAAGAACCGTCCCAAATATCGTGATTTGGATCCACCAAGGCTTGCTGCGAGCCGTGGAATGTGTGTGGTAGGGGCGCGGGGTGATGTTAGCACGTGGTCTTGTTAGGCCTTGAATGGGGGAATAGGAGGCCTGTGTTCACGATTAATTTCCACCACCTACCAACTTGGAACCTTTACATCTCTCCAAGCCTGAGTTTCCCTGTCTGTGAGACAGCTGCGAATACCGGTTTCCGGAGAGTAGTGAAGAACCGTAAGTTCTCAGTAATAAGGCTTTTTCATTCAACAAGTATTTGTCGTGTAATTGATGTGTGTCCCACACTCAACAATAAGGGCCAACTGTTACAGATTCTAGAGTTAGTTTTTTTGGAACAAACACAAAGTTAGAGGTAGAAAAGTCTGTCAGGACCAGAACTCTCATTCTCAGAGCCAGAGAAGTGGCAGGGATTTGCCTAGATCAGGCAACACGGTCCTCACTTAGACAGGTCAGTGTGCTTCCCAGAGTCCATGGCTGATTATGTCTTACTGGAGGTAGGTTTCCATTGGATTTTCTATTCCTATATAACCTAGGTGTCTGGTGACCAAGGACTTCTAAGCCTTTTGTGGTGGGGAGAGTGTTTCTCATTTGCAAGTGTGAAAAGCGTTCCTGTCTCCATTCCTCTAAACTGTTAACACAAAACTAGATTTGGGAGCGAGTTCATTTTTGAGCAAATTGAAAAAGTGTCTAGAAGCAAGAATAAAAACCATTGAGATATGTTCTAGCATCAGATTTAATCAGATTTAGACCCACTCTTGGGCAAATAAAGGGCTTGTGTGTGCTGACCTTAGGTCACCACTAGATTGTTTCATTCAGCAAGAATTTTACTGAGCATGTACCTTTAGCCATATCTGGTGCCCAGCATTGCAGGTGGCAGACAGACTAAGCCATGGTTCATGGTTCCTATTTGTAAGGTGTTTACCCTCTGCCAGTGGGTCTCTTGCTCTGTGCCATACATTGCTAAAGGCCTCACCTCCATGACCTCATGATCCTCACCAGGTCCCTAGAAATAGGTACTGCATCTTATTCCTGTTGTACAGAGTTAAGAAACTTCTGCGGCCGGGCGCGGTGGCTCACGCTTGTAATCCCAGCACTTTGGGAGGCCGAGGCGGGCGGATCACGAGGTCAGGAGATCGAGACCAAGGTGAAACCCCGTCTCTACTAAAAAATACAAAAAATTAGCCGGGCGTGGTGGTGGGCGCCTGTAGTCCCAGCTACTCGGAGAGGCTGAGGCAGGAGAATGGCGTGAACCCGGGAGGCGGAGCTTGCAGTGAGCCGAGATTGTGCCACTGCACTCCAGCCTGGGCGACAGAGCGAGACTCCGTCTCAAAAAAAAAAAAAAAAAAAAAAAAAAAAAAAAAAGAAACTTCTGCAAAGTCAAAAGGTAATGTATGTCCATCTGATGCTCAAACCGTTGGCTACACTTGTAGTCCAGCCAGAGTTAATCCATCTTATCACCCTTTGAAGTGGCTTCATTTGCTCTCCTCCTTCTTGCTTTGACCCAGTAACTTAGCCAGTGTCTTTTTTTTGTTTAGACAGAGTCTCACTCTGTCACCCAGGCTGGAGTGCGGTGGCACGATCTTGGCTCACTGCAACCTCTGCTTCCCGGGTTCAAGCGATTCTCCTGCCTCAGCCTCCCAAGTAGCTGGGATTACAGGTGTCCACCACCTGTAATCTGGCTAATTTTTGTGTTTTTAGTAGAGACAGGGTTTCACCATGTTGGCCAGGCTGGTCTTGAACTCCTGACCTCAAGTGATCCGCCCACCTGAGCCTCCTGAAGTACTGGGATTATAGGTGTGAGTGTGTCTTGATGGGATTTTTACTTCTGGAGAGGAAAGCTGGGCCCAGGCTTTTCATGCCCTGGATGCAGAGGAGTGTTCCATACGCTTAGGCTTCTTCTAGCATCACAAGGAAAGTGAAAGGCGCACACACACACACAGGATATGAGAAATCTGCTTCATGGTGGAAGTGACTAAGAGAACCTGCTGGGGAGATGTCTCCTCAATTGGGAGGCTCAGAGGAAAAATAGTCAAGTCCCAAGTTCCCTCCTAGACAAAAGAAGTTGACTTGTGTGCGGTTGAAGGGCTCGCAAATGCAGCTCTACACCTTTAATCTTCTCCCCCTCTTTCAGCTTGTGAACACCTTCTTCAGCTTCCTTCGACGCAAAACAGACTTTTTCATTGGAGGAGAAGAAGGGATGGCAGAGAAGGTAAGTGTTGGAAACCACTGTCCTTTGGGCGGCTCTGTCTCTTCAGAAGAAAAGCTCACCTGTCCTTCCTTTGGCATAACAGTAACTCAGCAGAAGCGAAATGCCAAAGGTGAGGAATTGGGGAAGGAAAGGAAGCTGTCATTTCTTCAAGCTGCACTCCTTGCTCAGCGCTCTATCTACCTCGTTTCCCATGATTTTTGCAGTTCTACAAGAGGGGCAGCTGTTAAATATCCCCACTGAGGAAACTGGCTTAAGAGAGTTTTGCACCTTATCCAAAGTCTTGAGCTGAGCTGTGAGAGAACCAGAGTTGAAACCAGTCGGTTGTAAACCTGTCTTCTGCCCCGACACAGTGCCTCTCAGTTCCTTTTCCAATGAGGAGGTTTTATTTATTTATTTATTTTCTGGGACAGAGTCTTGCTCTGTCACCCAGGCTGGAGCGCAGTGGTGCAATGTCGGCTCACTGCAACTTTCGCCTCCTGGGTTCAAGCAATTCTCCTGCCTCAGCCTCCCGAGTAGGTGGGATTGCAGGCGTCCACCACCACACCTGGCTAATTTTTGTATTTTGATAGAGACGAGGTTTCACCATATTGGCCAGGCTGGTCTCGAATGCTTGACCTCATGATCCACCCGCCTCAGCCTCCCAAAGTGCTGGGATTACAGGTATAAGCCACCGTGCCCAGCCAGGAGGTTTTATTTTTACTTTTATTTATTTTATTTTATTTTATTTTTTGAAATGGAGTCTCATTCTGTCGCGCAGGCTGGAATGCAGTGGCATAATCTCGGCTCACTGCAACCTCTGCCTCCTGGGTTTAAGTGACTCTTGTGCCTCAGCCTCCCAAGTAGCTGGGATTACAGGCAGGTGCCACCATGCCCGGCCAATTTTTGTATTTTTAGTAGAGATGAGGTTTCACCATGTTGGCCAGGCTGGTCTTGAACCCCTGACCTCAAGTGATCCACCCACCTCGGCTTTCTAAAGGGCTGGGAGTACAGGTGTGAGCCACTGCACCTGGCCTGAGGAGGTTTTAACTAATTACCTAGGAGATGAGACTGGGCAGATATTAGAAACTGATGCTTAGAAATAAATTCAGAAATACTCAGGTATGTCTTCCCAGATGCTGTGACTCAGAGTTTAAGGATTTCTGTTTTGTAGTATTGATTCTGAGACCTTGAACTTCTTTTTGATTCCTTAAGGTTGTAATTATACTTTTGAAAATTGTTATATCATGAGGATTTTTTTTTTTTGAGACAGAGTTTCACTCTTACCCAGGCTGCAGTGCAATGGCATGATCTCGGCTCACCACAACCTCCGCCTTCCGAGTTCAAGCAATTCTCCTGCCTCAGCCTCCCAAGTAGCTGGGATTACAGGCATGCACCACCACGCCTGGATAATATTTGTATTTTTAGTAGAGATGGGGTTTCATCATGTTGGCCAGGCTGGTCTTGAACTCCCGACCTCAGGTGATCTGCCTGCCTCGGCCCCCCAAAGTGCTGGGATTACAGGTGTGAGCCACCGCACCCAGCCTTTTTTTTTTTTTTTGAGACGGAGTCCCGCTCTTGTCATCCAGGCTGGAGTGCAATGGTGCGATCTTGGCTCACTGCAATGTCTGCCTCTTGGGTTCAAGCAATTATTGTGCTCAGCCTCCTGAGTAGCTGGGATTACAGGCATGAGCCACCATGCCCAGCACCATTATCTTTATAATAGACATAAATAAGAGGCGTAATAAGAAGGAGACGTTCTTTGCAAACTGTTTTCCGTGGCTTCAGGATTCTAACAAGTTGGTAAACTCTTTAATGTGTCCTGAAGGTCTGAGGCCACTCTGTCATAGACACATTACGTAAGAGTAGGAGTCCCAGGTTCTTGGTCTAGCTATGTCACCTAGTCGAGTTCCCAGCAATGCTGTGGTTCTTTCCATCTTTCCATCTGTAAAATGGGAGAAAGTAGACCCCTTCCAGCTCAGATATCCTTTCTGTATTGTCACTAACACCTCTGGCTTTTCTGTGGGCCGGACTACCTGTAAAACCTCATGTCGCAAACTTACAAAAAAATACAAAAGCACTTTTAGTTTTTATAGCTTTTGGGACTAGTCGTTTATTTTTTTTCCTTTTTTTTTTTTGACACGGAGTTTCATGCTTGTTGCCCAGGCTGGAGTGCAATGGCGCGATCTCAGCCCACTGCAACTTCTGCCTCCCAGGTTTTAAGTGATTCTCCTGCCTCAGCCTCCCAAGTAGGCAGGATTACAGGCATGCACCACCATGCCTGGCTAACTTTGTATTTTCAGTAGAGACGGGTTTTACCATGTTGGTTAGGCTGTTCTCAAACTCCTGACCTCAGGTGATCCCACAGCCTCGGCCTCCCAAAGTGCTGGGATTACAGGCATGAGCCACTGCACCCGGCCTACTTTTTTCAATGAATGTTTATTGAACACTTAACACTTTGGATTACGTTAGGTGCTATATCAAACCCTTTGGGATTGCAGAGGTGAATACAGATTTGTTCTTTGTGTTCATGGATCTCAAAGTGTAGCCAAAAACAAAAAAAAAAACAAGCAGTGAAAAAGTAGTGGGTGTTGGGGCAGAAGCCCTGGGAACATAAAACTAACCTAGGTTGGGGGCTCAGAGAAGACTTTGTGAGGAAGTGATGCTTCAGATATGAAGGATGAATAGCTGTAAGAAGGGAGAGAGATGAACCCTTTGTGTGCGTGTGTGTGTGTGTGTGTGTGTGTGTGTGTGTGTGTGTGTGTGTGGCAGGGTCTTGCTCTGTTGTCCCAGCTGGAGCACAGTGGTGCGATCCAGCCGCCTTAGCCTCCCAAAGTACTGGGACTACCTAATTTTTCTTTTTCTGTTTTTTTTTTTTTTTTTTTGAGACGGGGAGTCTTGCTCTATGACCTAGGCAGGAGGGCAGTGGAGCGATCTCAGCTCACTGCAATCCCTGCCTACCAGGTTCAAGCGATTCTCCTGCCTCAGCCTCCTGAGTACCTGGGATTATAGGCACCCACTACCATACCTGGCTAATTTTCGTATTTTTAGTAGAGCTGGCATTTCACCATGTTGGTCAGGTTGGTCTTGAACTCCTGAGCTCGTGATCTGTCCGCCTCGGCCCCTCAAAGTGCTGGGATTACAGACATGAGCCACCGCGCCCAGCTCCTAATTTTCTTAACTGTAAGAGGGAGTAGTCCTTACCTTACAAGGATGTTACGAGGACTTAAAAAAAGGCAAAAGACCACAATCCACTTCAGAATCCCTTGGGGCCACATGTGTTTTGGTGTTTAAAATTATTTGGATTTCAGGAAGGCAATACAGTGCATATAATGTGCATTACATACAATAATCTAATCCCAGGCCAGGAGCTGCATCCTGCAACAAAACACATTAATATTTCTGCAGAGAAATATATATCAATATACATACCAAGTGGAAGAAATGAAGGCTGTAAATACCTCATGCCGCAAACTTACAAAAAAATACAAAAGCACTTTTAGTTTTTATAGCTTTTGGGGCTACGAATTGTAGACTTGAATACAGCCATAGTGATCTAATCAATATGGTATTGATAGAAGAAGAGAAAAATGGACCAGTGAAGCAGAATAGAGAATCCTGAAATAAAGTCTAGCATTTATGAGGATTTAATGTGTCTACTGTGGTAATTCAGTTCATTAGGCAAAGCATGATTTAATAAGTCATGCTGCTACATGGATTTTTTTTGGTTAAAAAAAACAAAACTTGCCATCTGTCATACTCTATAAAAATACAGATAAGAAAAATCCTGTAAGGAAAGCTAGGAAACTATAGTCTTATGTGGGGGAGACTTTTCAACATTAGAAAACTGGAAGCTATAAAAGAAGAGATAGCTGTTTCCCTTTTCAGATGCTGAAAATTTGTAAATGGTAAAAGACATTTAAGTCAATTGAAGAACACTAGATTATGAGAAAATCTGCAGTGCAGAGGAAAAATAACATTTAATTGTGAATTTCATATTTAGGAACTCATAAATAAAAATTAGCCAGGACTTGTGGCACACACCTCTAGTCCCAATCACTCAGGAGGCTGAGGTAGGAGGATTGCTTGAGCCTGGGAGGTTGAGGCTGCAGTGAGCCGTGATTGTGTCACTACACTCCAGTCTGGGTGACAGAGCAGGACTTTGTTTCCAAAACAAAACCCACAATGAGATACTATTTCACATCTGTTAGGATGGCATCTGTTAAAAGAAAAAACAAAATAACAAGTGTTGACAAAGATAGGGAGAAACTGGAACCCTTGTACACTGTTGGTGGGAATGTCAAATGGTGCATCTGCTGTGGAAAACGTTATGGCGGTTTCTCAAAAAATTAAAGAAAAGAACTATCGTATGTTCCAGCAGTCATGCTTGTGGGTGTATACCCAAAAGAATTAGAAGGAGGATTTATTTGCACACCCATGTTCATAGCAGCCTTATTCATAATAGCCAAAAGGTGTAAGGAACCAGAGGCTCCATCAGCAGGTGAATGGATAAATAGAATGTGGTATAGACATACTCTGGGATGTTATTCTGCCTTAAAAGGGAAAGAAATTCTGTCCATTACTAAATGTATGTACCTTGGAGGACATCATGTCATATGAAATAAGCTGGTCACAGAAGGACAAATACAGTTGATCCTTTGTATCCGTGGGCTCTGCATCCATGAGCTTAACCAACCACTGATGGAAAATATTTGGAAAAAAAATTTTTTTAAATGACAGTACAATAATAAAAAATAATATGAATTAAGCCCGACGTGGTGATGCACACCTGTAATCCCAGCTACTTGGGTGGCTGAGATGGGAGGATGGCTTGAGCCCGGGAATTTGAGATCAGCCTGGGCAACATAGCAAGACCCCATCTGAACAAAACAAAAAACAAATTAAAAAAATACAATCTAATTGCTTACATCCATAGCACTTACATTGTATTAGATATTAGGTAATCTAGAGATGATTGAGATTATACAGGAGGATGCATGTGGGTTATATGCAAATAAAATGTCATTTTATATAAGGGACTTGAGCATCCTCGGAAATTAGTGTTGGGGAGTGGTCCTGGAATGAATCTTCGTGGGTACGGTGGGACTGCCCTATTGCATTCCACTTACATATAATTGAAGGCATATTTTTTGGTGAGTAATATTATGTGACTATCTAAAAGAAAAGTTACTGTTTAGCAACATAACTGTAGGGCTGGGCGCAGTGGCTCATGCCTGTAATCCCAGCACTTTGGGAAGCTGAGGCGGGTGGATCACCTGAGGTCAGGAGTTAGAGACCAGCCTGGCCAATATGGTGAATCCCTGTCCCTACTAAAAATTAGCTGGGGGTGTTGGTAGGCGCCTGTAATCCCAGCTACTCGGGAGGCTGAGGCAGGAGAATCACTTGAACCCAGGAGGCGGAAGTTGCAGTGAGTCGAGATCGCACCACTGCACTCCACCCTGGGCAACAAGAGTGAAACTCTGCCTCAAAAACAACAACAACAAAAAAATAATAACTGTAATGGTATTACCTTCTCCAAAAAAGCATACTAATTCTTTAAATATTACCAGAGATCCACATCCAGTCAGGGTTCTGATTTCCCTCAATGCTCTCTTACTACTGTGTTTTGTTTTGTTTTGAGACAGGGTCTCGCTCTGCTGCCCAGCTTGGATGGTGTCCAGTAGTGCGATCATGATTGACTGCAGCCATGACCACTAGGCTCAGGTGATCCTCTCACCTCAGCCTCCTGAGTAGCTGGGAGTATAGGCGTGCCCCACCACACCCAGCTAATTTTTGTATTTTTTGTAGAGTGGGGGTTTCACCATCTTGCCCAAGCAGGTCTCAAATTTCTGATCTCAAGCGACCTACCCGCCTTTGAGGCCGCCATTGTACCCAGCTCTTTTGTTTTTTAAAAAAATATGGGCTGAGGTGGGGGGATCACTTGAGGCCAGGTGTTCAAGACTAGTCTGGTCCAACATAGAGCGTGTCTGTACAAAAAATAGAAAATCATAGCCAAGAGTGGTGGCACAAGCCTGTAGTCCCAGCTACTGTGCAGACCAAGGTGGGAGGATCTCTGGAGCCCAGGAGTTTGAGGCTGCAGTGAACCATGATAAACAGCACTGTAATCCATCCTGGGCAGCAGAGCTAGACCCTGTCTCAAAAAAAAAAAAAAAAGTGAGCTGGGTACGGTGGCTCACACCTGTAATCCCAGCACTTTGAAAGGCCGAGGTGGGCAGATCACCTGAGCTCAAGAGTTTGAGACCAGCCTGGCCAAATGGTGAAACCTCATCTCTACTAAAAATACAAAAATTAGCTGGGCATGGTGGCGGGGGCCTGTAATCCCAGCTACTCGAGAAGCTGAGGTGGGAGAATTGCTTGAACCTTGGAGACAGAGGTTGCACTGAGCCGAGATCATGCCATTACCCTCCAGCCTGGGCCACAGAGCGAGACTCTTGTCTCAGAAAAAAACAGTGTGGTAAAAAGCACATCATAAAATTTACCCTCTTAACCTTTGTTTTGTTTTTTTTTGTTTGTATGTTTGTTTGTTTGAGATGGAGTCTCGCTCTGTTGCCCAGCCTGGAGTGCAGTGGCACCATCTCGGCTCACTGCAAACTCTGCCTCCCAGGTTCCAGCAGTTCTCCCACCTCAGCCTCCCGAGTAGCTGGGATTACAGGCGTGTGCCACCACGCCTGGCTAATTTTTGTATTTTTAGTAGAGATGGGGTTTTACCATGTTGGCCAGGCTGATCTCAAACTCCTGACCTCAGTTGATCTGCCTGCCTCAGCCTCCCAAAGTGCTGGGATTACAGGCATGAACCACTACGCCTGGCCTGTTTTTTTGTGTTTTTTTTTTTTTTTTTTTTTGAGGTAGAGTCTCGCTTTTTTGCCCAGGTTAGAGTGCAGTGGCACCATCTCGGCTCATTGCGACCTGTGCCTCCTGGATTCAAGAGATTTCTCGTGCCGGTCGGGTGCAGTGGCTCGCGCCTGTAATCCCAGCACTTTGGGAGGCCGAGATGGGCGGATCACGAGGTTAGGAGATTGAGACTATCCTGGCCACCGCGGTGAAACCCTGTCTCTACTAAAAGTACAAAAATTAACCGGGCGTGGTGGCACACGCCTGTAATCCCAGCTACTTGGGAGGCTGAGGGAGGAGAATCGCTTAAACCCAGGAGTCGGAGGTTGCAGTGAGCCAAGATCGCCGCTGCACTCCAGCCTGGCGACAGAACGAGACTCCGTCTCAAAAAAAAAAAGATTTCTCCTGCCTCAGCCTCCCAAGTAGCTGGGACTACAGGTGCCCACCACCATGCCTGGCTAATTTTTGTATTTTTAGTAGAGACAGGGTTTCACTAACATTGGCCAGGCCGGTCTCGAACTCTTGACCTTGTGATCCACCCATGTTGGCCTCCCAAAATGTTGAGATTATAGGTGTGAGCCACCACGCTTGGCCCTTTTTCTTTTTTTAATTTTTTTTAATTTTTAATTTTTATTTTATTTATTTATTTTTTCTGAGACAGAGTCTCACTGTGTCACCCACTGGAGTGCAGTGGCATGATCACTACTTACCTTGACCTCCCCAAGGCTCAGGTGATCCTCCCACTTCAGCCTCTTAAGTAGCTTGGATTCCAGTGCCATCATGCCCAGCTAATTTTTCTTTTTCTTTTTTTTTTTTTTTGAGACAGAGTCTCGCTCTGTTGCCCAGGCTGGAGTATAGTGGTGTGACCTCGGCTCACTGCAACCTCTGCCTCCCTGGTTCAAGCAATTCTCCTGCCTCAGCCTCCTGAGTAGCTGGGATTACAGGTGCGCACAACCATGCCCGGCTAATTATTGTATTTTTAGTAGAGATGGGGTTTCACCATGTCAGTCAGACCTGTCTTGAACTCCTGACCGCATGATCCTCCTGCCTCAACCTCCCAAAGTGCTGGGATTACAGGTGTGAGCCACTGCACCCAGCCAGTTTTTAGTTTTTTGAGGAAATGCCATGATCTTTTCCATAGCAGATGCACCATTTGACACTACCACTAATAGTACATGAGGGTTCTGTATTAGTCTGTTCTCATGCTGCTATGAAGAAATACCCTAGACTGGGTAATTTATAAAGAAAAGAGGTTTACGGCTGGGCACGGTGGCTCACGCCTGTAATCCCAGCACTTTGGGTGGCCAAGGTGGGCGGATCACGAGGTCAGGAGATCAAGAACATCCTGGCCAACATGGTGAAACCTCAGCTCTACTAAAAATACAAAAATTAGCTGGATGTGGTGGCGTGTGCCTGTATTCCCAGCTACTTAGGAGGCTGAGGCAAGAGAATCGCTTAAACCCGGGAGGCAGAGGTTGCAGTGAGTCGAGATTGCGCCATGGCACTCCAGACTGTTGAGAGAGCAAGACTCTGTCTCAAAAAAGAAAAGAGATTTAATTGACTCAGAGTTCTGCATGACTGGGGAGGCCTCAGGAAACTTAAAATCATGGAAGAAGGCATTTCTTCACAGATTGGCAGGAGAGAGAATGAGTGCCAGCAGAGGAAATGCTAGATGCTAATAAAACCATCAGATCTTGTGAGAACTCACTCGTATCACGAGAACAGCATGGGGGAAACCACCCCAGTGATTCAATTACCTCCACCTGGTACTGCCTTTGACATGTGGGAATTACAATTCAAGGTGATATTTGGGTGGGGAAACAGAGCCAAACGGTATCATTCTGTCCCTGGTCCCCATCCCCCCCAAATCTCATGTCCTCACATTTCAAAACATAATCATGCCCTTCCAACAGCCCCACAAAGTCTTAATTCATTTCTGCATTAACCCATAAGTCCAAGTCCAAAGCTCATCTGTGACAAGGTATTACTTTGTTCTCATGCTTCTGTGAAGAAATACCCAAGACTGGGTAATTTATAAAGGACAGAGGTTTTTTTTTTTTTTTTGAGATGGAGTCTCACTCTGTTGCCCAGGCTGGAGTGCAGTGGCGCGATCTGGGCTCACTGCAAGCTCCGCCTCCTGGGTTCACGCCATTCTCCTGCTTCAGCCTCAAGTAGCTGGGACTACAGGTGCTCCCCACCATGCCCAGCTAATTTTTTGTGTTTTAAGTAAAGACGGGGTTTCACCATGTTAGCCAGGATGGTCTCGATCTTCTGGCCTCGTGATCCACTCGCCTCGGCCTTCCAAAGTGCTGGGATTACAGGCATGAGCCACTGTGCCCGGCCAGGACAGAGGTTTTTTTGTTTTTGTTTTTTGTTTTTTTTTCTTTTGAGACAGTCTTGCTCTGTCACCCAGGCTGGAGTGCAGTGGGGCGATCTCAGCTCACTGCAATCTGTGCCTCCTGGGTTCAAGCAATTCTCCTGCCTCAGCCTCCCGAGTAGCTGGGATTACAGGTGCCTGCCACCACGCCTGGCTAATTTTTGTATTTTTAGTAGAGACAGGGTTTCACTATGTTGGCCAAGCTCGTCTCGAACTCCTGACTTCAGGTGTTCCACCCGCCTTGGCCTCCCAAAGTGTTGGGATTACAGGCGTGAGCCACCACACCTGGCCAGGAAAGAGGTTTTATTGACTCATAGTTCTGCATGGCTGAGGAAGCCCTGGGAGACTTACAGTCAGGGTGGAAGGTGAAGGGGAAGCAGGCACCACCTTCACAAGGTGGCAGGAAGGAGAAGTGCCAGGCAAAGGGGGAAGAAAAGCCCCTTGTGAAATCATCAGCTCTCATGATAACTCACTATCAAGAAAGCAGCATGGGGGTAGCCACCCCCATGATTCAAATTACCCCCCACCAGGTCCTTCCCATGACGTGGGGATTATGGGATTCAATTCAAGATGAGATTTGGGTGGGGACACAGAACTAGATGATATCATATATCATCTAGTCAAGACATTTGTCTTTTTTATTGGGTTATTTGATTACGATTGATTCCTAATTCAAATAAGGTTCATACATTACACTGGGTGATAGAAACCTGTAGACTAAGAGACCTCAAACAAAGACAAAAACAAAAAATTAAGGATCAGGCACAGCGGCTCAGGCCTGTAATCACAGCACTTTGGGAGGCTGAGGTGGTAGGATCACTTGAGCCCAGGAGTTGAAGACCAGCCTGGGTAATACAGTGAGACTCCATCTCTACCAAAAAAAATGTTTGTTTTTTTTTTGACTTGGAGTCTCTGGTGCTGAGGCGGGAGTGCAGTGGCATGATCTTGGCTCACTGCAGCCTCCGCCTCCTGAGTTCAAGCAGTTCTCCTGCCTCAGCCTCCCAAGTAGCTGGGATTACAGGCACCCACCACCATGCCCGGCTAATTTTTTTTTGGTTGTTTTTTTGTTTTTTTGGTTTTTTTGAGACGGAGTGTCGCTGTTGTTGCCCAGGCTGGAGTACAATGGCCTGATCTCGGCTCGTCACAACCTCTGCCTCCTGGGTTCAAGCGATTCTCCTGCCTCAGCTTCCCAGGTAGCTGGGATTATAGGCATGCACCACCACGCCTGGCTAATTTTTGTATTTTTAGTAGAGACGGGGTTTCTCTATGTTGGTCAGGCTGTATTTGAACTCCTAACCTCAGGTGATCCGCCTGCCTCGGCCTTCCAAAGTGCTGGGATTACAGGCGTGAGCCACCGAGCCCGGCCTAATTATTGTATTTTTAGTAGAGGCAGGGTTTCACCATGTTGGCCAGGCTGGTCTCGAACTCCAGTGGTCTAAATCCTGACCTCAGGTGATCCACCCGCCTTGGCCTCCCGAAGCGTTGGGATTGCAGGTGTGAGTCACCCTGCCTGGCCTACAAAAAAAAATTTTAAGATTTAAAAAATAAAACACAAGAGACCTCTTTTTTCCTTGCAATTTGTTTTTTGAATAAATGGTTGTTTGTCCTGGCAAAGTTTCCCACAATCTGGATTTTGCGTATTGCATCCTAAGAATGGTTTTTACTCACAGCTGTTCTGACACTAAATGTGTGGGGTTTTGCCACCACTTGACGACCAGTTCTCCAGTTCTCTGGACACCAACTGGGTATCCTACAATTCAATTGAATTCTTTTTTTTTTTTTTTTTTTTTGAGACGGAGTCTCGCTCTGTCACCCAGGCTGGAGTGCGGTGGCGCGATCTCGGCTCACTGCAAGCTCCGCCTCCCGGGTTCACGCCATTCTCCTGCCTCAGCCTCTCCGAGTAGCTGGGACTACAGGCGCCCGCCACCACGCCCAGCTAATTTTTTGTATTTTTAGTAGAGACGGGGTTTCACTGTGGTCTCGATCTCCTGACCTCGTGATCTGCCCGCCTCGGCCTCCCAAAGTGCTGGGATTACAAGCGTGAGCCACCGCGCCCGGCAATTCAATTGAATTCTGACCGTAACTACCCAGAATTACTGCAGACTCCACAGGTTAAAGACTCAGTCCCATAAGACGGCGCCCACTTGACAACACCAGTCATAAGTTCCAAGTTGCCTCGTCTACTTCTGACCAACCAGCTGTAAACTGGGGTTTGCCATGACCACCTTTTCAGGTTTCATAATTTGCTAGAATGATTCAGAACTCAGGAAAGTGCTTTATTTACTGTTACTGGTTTATTGTAAAAGACATAACTCAGGAACAGCCAAATAGCTGTGTAGGGCTAGGTATGGGGGTGGGGCCTGGAGCCTCCGTACCCTCTCTGGGTGTGCCACCCTCCCGACACCTTGATGTGTTCACCACCCTAAAAACTCCAAACCCCATTGTTTAGGGGGGTTTTTGTTTTGAGACAGGTTCTCACTCTCACGCAGGTTGTAGTGCATCGGCGCAATCTCGGCTCACTGTAACCTTCAGTTCACAGCAACCTCCGGCCCCCAGGCTCAAGCAGTCCTTCCATCTTAGCCTCCCGAGTAGCTGGGACTGCAGGCATATGCCACCGTGTCCGGCTAATATTTTCATATTTTTGGTATAGACGGGGTCCTACCATGTTGCCCAGGCTGGTCTTAAACTCCTGAGCTCAAGCGATCTGCCTGCCTCGGCCTTTCCAAAGTGCTGGGATTACCGGTATGAGCCACTGTACCTGGTAAACTTAAATTTATTTGCACAGATGTAGTTCCCCAGTGTACTAGCATTTTATTTATTTATTTTTATTTATATTTATTTGTTTATTTTTTTGAGACAGAGTCTTGCTCTGTCACCCAGGCTGGAGTGCAGTGATGTGATCATGGCTCACTGGAGTCTTGACCTCCCAGGCTCAAGTAATTCCCCTACCTCAGTCTCTCGAGTAGCTGGAACTACAGGCACGTACCATTACACTCAGCTAATTTTTGTGTTTTTTATAGAGACAGGGTCTTCCTATGTTGCCCAGGCTAGTTTCAAACTCCTGGGCTCAAGTGATCTGTCTGCCTCTGCTTCCCAAAGTGCTGGGATTACAGATGGGAGCCCCCATGCCCGACCTGGATTAGCATTTGAATAACAGCTATTTCATAAAATTCTTCTGCCTTCTGAAAAGTATTTGAGAAGGCTGGCATGGTGGCACATTCCTGTACTGTCCTGGGCCTCTTCTGGGGGAGAGCAACAGGCTTGGATTCAGAGCAGGCCCAGCCCTCCCCACCCTGGTTGGCTGTGGTTCCCAAAGATGTGTCCAGTGACTGAAGCTTGAGTCTGTGACAGCCTCTGGGTAGGCTTCCACACCCCTGGGGTTATCTGTCTGAGGCTGGACCTAGGTCAAGCTGATGGGAGGATGGGTCAGAGGCTGCTGTGATTGGCCTTGACTCTGCCCGGTGGTTTAGCCCTGCCCTTGCTTAACCTCCAGGAGCTAGGAAGGAACAGTACAAATGGGATGTGACATGATTCAGTGGAGCTGGGAGAGGGGAGGGCCCTGCTCCCACCTCCCTTTGGCCACTGGTTGGCAAATGCCTTTAGTTCAAGGTCTCTCTGATTAGGGACTTGGGACCAAGGCCCTGTGGTGGAACAGCCTCTGCTGTTATGACCTATTGTTTTACTGACAGCAGAATGGCCTCCCCTACCAGTTTAATTCGTGGTTTAGGGGGTACATTTGGTGTTCTTTAACCTTGTAGAGTGTGGAGCTACTGTGGTGTGGCATGGGACAGGGGGTTTGGGCATAGCAGGAGAATTTGGCGTCAAATGGGTGAGAATCCACAGGGCATTTAGCAGAACCCCAGGTCTGGGGGCCCGTGGGTGACTTCTGTGACCTTGAGCCCCTGCAGAGCTTTCCCTGCAGTTCTGCCTTAGAGATGCTTGAAAGAGGGTTTATTGACCACCTGATCACATGGCGAGTGCCCTGCAAGGCCTCTAGGGGTATGTGCGTGTGTGCACATGCACACTGTGTATGGGTTGGCATTGAGTTGAGTGTCCTAAGGGTATGTTCCTGGCCAGAGGTGAAACTTTGACACTTGACTGGTCATGGAGGATGAATTGGTTTGCCAGGTGACCTGAGAATGGGGATGAGACGTTCTAGGCAAAGAACAACACATGCCAAGACTGCTTTTATTTATTTTCAGACAGGGTCTCGCTCTGTTGCCCAGGCTGGTGGCGCGATCTCTGCTCACTGCAACCTCTGCCTCCCGGGTTCAAGTGATTCTCCCACCTCAGCCTCCCAGGTAGCTGGGACTACCGGCGTGTGCCACCGCACCGGGCTCGTTTTTGGATTTTTAGTAGAGACAGGGTTTTACCATGTTGGCCAGGGTGGTCAAGAACTCCTGACCTCAGGTGATCTGCCTGCCTCGGCCTCCCAAAGTGCTGGGATTACGGGCATGAGCCACCACACCTGGCCAAGACTGCTTTTAGAAATAATAACATAGACCAGGCATAATGGCTCACACTTGTAATCCCAGCACTTTGGGAAGATGAGGCAGGTGGATCACTTGACCTAGGAGTTTGAGACCAGCCTGGGCAACATGGCAAAACCTTTCCTCTACAAAAAATACAAAAATTAGCCAGGCATGGTGGCATGTACCTATAGTCCCAGCCGCTGGGGAGGCTGAAGTGGGAGGATCACCTTAGCCCAGGGAGGTCGAATGCATTCCAGCCTGGATGAGTGAGACCCTGCCTCAAAAATAATAATAACGAGATAGAGGCACAGATTCATGACCTCAGGGTCACGCAGGTAAGAGTAGACCAGGAACTCAAATCTAGGTGTGACTTTGAAGTATGCATGGAAATTGGCCAGGAGGGCTTGTTAAAAATACGGATTGCCTGGCCATACCTCAGAATTTCTGATCCAGTAGATCTGGAGCGGGGCTTAAGATTTAGCGTTTCTAAGAGGTTCCAGGTGATGCTGATGCTCCAGGTCAGGGGAACCCTGTGATGTGGACCTCACTAGGCTCTTGATTTGTGCTGTCATACTCAATCCTCATGACGGATAAGGAAACTGAGGCTTAGAAAGAGGCAAAGTTGTGCACTTGTCTAAGGCCAGGAGTCAAATAATGACAGGTGGCAATAGTATGGGTGGAGGGTTGCCCTTGGGTAGCAGGGAGGCTGGCTAGCACATCCTAGAGTGGAAACCTCCTGGGAAGGTGTAGTGGAGAAAAAGGATTTGAAGTTGATAGTTTGCTGGCTGGAGAGAGGGTGAACAGGCTCTTCCTTCAAGAAAGCTCCCTGGCTTTGACCTGGCGCGGTGGCTCACACCTATAATCCCAGCACTTTGGGAAGCTGAGGCAGGCGGATCACCGGAGGTCGAGAGTTGGAGACCAGCCTGACCAACATGGAGAAACCCCATCCCTACTAAAAGTACAAAATTAGCCAGGCGCGGTGGCACATGCCTGTAATCCCAGCTATTCGGGAAGCTAAGGCAGGAGAATCACTTGAACCCGGGAGGCGGAGGTTGCAGTGAGCCAAGATCACGCCACTGCACTCCAGTCTGGGCAACAAGAGTGAAACTCCATCTCAAAAAAAAAAAAAAAAAGAAAGCTCCCTGGCTTTCTGCTAACGTGGCCTTTTTGGGTGTGGTGTCAAGTCTTGCATAGCTGGACTGTGGTCTTGGAGACAGGATGCACTAAGAGTAAGAGTGATTAGTCAGGGCCGGGCGCCGTGGCTCACGCCTGTAATCCCAGCACTTTGGGAGGCCGAGGCGGGCGGATCACGAGGTCAGGAGATCGAGACCATCCTGGCTAACACAGTGAAACCCCGTCTCTACTAAAAATACAAAAAAATTAGCCGGGCGAGGTGGCAGGCGCCTGTAGTCCCAGCTACAAGGGAGGCTGAGGCAGGAGAATGGCGTGAACCCGGGGGGGCGGAGCCTGCAGTGAGCCGAGATCGCGCCAAAAAAAAAAAAAAAAAAAAAAAAAAAAAAAAGAGTGATTAGTCAGAGGAGCAGGTCAGTGTGGGTCTGAGAACTCAGGAAAGGCCTGTGAGGGACTGAGGCTTGAGTTTTTACTTTTAACTTTTTTTGTTTTGTTTTGTTTTTTGAGACAGTCTCGCTTTGTCGCCCATGCTGGAGTGCAGTGGCCTGATCTCACTCAGCTCACTGCAACCTCCACCTCCCTGGTTCAAGCAATTCCCCTGCCTCAGCCTCCTGGGTAGCTGGGATTACAGGCGCACGCCACCGTGCCTGGCTAATTTTTTTGTATTGTTAGTAGAGACGGGGTTTCACCATGTTGGCCAGACTAGTCTCCACTTCCTTTATTTATTATTATTATTATTATTATTATTATTATTATTATTATTATTATTTTTGAGATGGAGTCTTGCTCTGTCACCAGGCTGGAGTGCACGATCTCTGCTCACTGCAACCTCCCAGGTTCAAGCGATTCTCCCACCTCAGCTTCTCGAGTAGCTGGGATTACAGGCCCCCGCCACCACGCCCAGCTTTTTTTTTTTTTTTTTTTTTTTGTATTTTTGGTAGAGACAGGGTTTCGCCATGTTGGCCAGGATGGTCTTGAACTCGTGATCCGCCCTCCTCAGCCTCCCAAAGTGCTGGGAGATTACAGGTGTGAGCCACCACGCCCAGCCAAGCATCACTTTTTAAAACAGCCAGTTTATTGAGACAGGTGCTTTGCAGGTATTGTCATTACAACCCTATGAGATAGATGTATTTTCCTCATTTTGCAGATGAGGAAACCGAGTTTCTGGGTGCAGTGCTTTGCCCTTGCACCCAGCAGGTAGAGAGTGGGGCTGGACTCCAGGCTATGGGACACTGTCCCCTGCTCTGATGCCTCATGGCCTTTCTTCCCTCTCCAGCTTATCACACAGACTTTCAGCCACCACAATCAGCTGGCACAGAAGACCCGGCGGGAGAAGAGAGCCCGGCAGGAGGCCGAGCGGCGGGAGAAGGCGGAGCGGGCGGCCAGACTGGCCAAGGAAGCCAAGTCAGAGACCTCAGGGCCCCAGATCAAGGAGCTAACTGATGAAGAGGCAGAGAGGCTGCAGCTAGAGATTGACCAGGTGAAGGGTGGGCTTCCCTTCTCCACCCCTCAGATCCCCACTGGCACTGAGCAGTGGGGTCCTGTTGCCAACTGCTGTGCTCTTTGCCCCAGAAAAAGGATGCAGAGAATCATGAGGCCCAGCTCAAGAATGGCAGCCTTGACTCCCCAGGGAAGCAGGTGAGATGGACTGCAGGGACTTGGGATGAGCCAGGAGCTTGGAACTTACAGGAAATCTCCTGCCTACTGCTTTCTCTGAAATACCCTTCCTTATCCTATCCCCTCCCCTCCTGGCTTTGGGAATCTTCCCCATGCTTTAAGATCACACTCAGAGACATTGAACCAAAGGATCCAGGTTAAAAAAATAAAAACCTGCCAGGCGCGGTGGCTCACACCTGTAATCCCAGCACTTTGGGAGGCCGAGGTGGGTAAATCACGAGGTCAGGAGTTCAAGACCAACTTGGCCAAGATGGTGAAACCCCATCTCTACTAAAAATACAAAAATTAGCCAGGCGTGGTGGCGGGCGCCCGTAATCCCAGCTACTTGGGAGGCTGAGGCAGAGAATTGCTTGAACCCGGGAGGCGGAGGTTGCCATGAGCCGAGATCGCGCCACCACATTCCACCCTGGGCGACAGAGCAAGACTCCGTCCCCCAAAAAATAAAATAAAAACCGACTGGCCTTAACCCATTTATGGCAAGAAAAGCCAATAGCCAGAGAGGGCAGTGCCTATTACAGGTCCCATCTGAGGTTGGCTGGCTTCTGTGGGCCCAGCCATATCCTTTGTCACATGGTGTAATAGTCTGAGCCCCTCTCAGACTGAGATCAGAACCAAGTTTTACCTGGTTCCCAGTGGACCAAGGTTTGGGGGTCTGCCCCTCTGTGGAGTGGGCAGGGACCAGGTCTGTTTTCTTTTGCGGCTGTATGCCCAGTGCCAGCCCTGGGCTTGGCCCAGTGAGGGTTCAATCTGTGTCTTGTCTGTCAAGTAAGTAGCTGAGTGTCCCTGATTGTAAGCAGGAGACTGAGGAAGATGAGGAGGAAGAAGATGAGAAGGACAAAGGAAAACTGAAGCCCAACCTAGGCAACGGGGCAGACCTGCCCAATTACCGCTGGACCCAGACCCTGTCGGAACTGGACGTGAGTGTCAGGGACCAGAGGTGAAGCTTAGGGAGCCAGCCTGGGGTACCAGCAGCACTTAGTGGCCTCTTCTGACTGCCTCTGCCCTATGCAGCTGGCGGTCCCTTTCCGTGTGAACTTCCGGCTGAAAGGGAAGGACGTGGTGGTGGACATCCAGCGGCGGCACCTCCGGGTGGGGCTCAAGGGGCAGCCAGCGATCATCGATGGGGAGCTCTACAATGAAGTGAAGGTGGAGGAGAGCTCGTGGCTCATTGAGGACGGCAAGGTGGTGACTGTGCATCTGGAGAAGGTATGTGAGGCCCAGCCCTTCTAGCCTGGGGTGTTGATGGAAGGAGAAGGGAGGATGTGTGCTTATTTTACTCAGGAGCCATGCTGGGGGCATTGTGGGATTATCTTAATCCCCATGACAACACTCTTTAAAGTAGATCTGTCCCTATTTTATTTTCTTAAAGACAAGGTCTCACTCTGTTGCCCAGGCTGGAATGCAGTAACACCTTCTTAGCTCACTGCAGCCTTGAACTCTTGGGCCCAAGCAATTCTCTCACCTCATCCTCCTGAGTAGCTAAGACTACAGGTGTACACCACCATGCTCGGCTACTTTTTGTTATTAATTTTTTTTGTAGAGATGGGGGGGGGGGCGGGTCTCACTATATTTCCCAGGCTGGTCTTGAACTCCTGGCCTCAAGTCATCTTCACACCTCGGCCTCCCAGAGTGCTGAGATTACAGGCTTGAGTCAGGAAAAGAGCTCGTTGATTTACCCAAGCTCCTACCTCTGGGAAGGGGTGGAGTCAGAATTGAAAGTCTTAGGTTCTAAAGCCACTTCTTTTTCACTAGGTTTGTACATGCATTCAATTCATCAAATACTTGAACACCTACTCTGTGCCTGGTACTGTTCTTGTTCTAAGTGCTGGAAAGAGAATAGTGAACAAAACAGGAAAATCTGGGCCCTCAGGAAGCCTTCATTCTCAACCTCACTGCCTTTACAGAGAGGTGGGACACAGAGATCAGTAAAAAAACGTGGTGTGAAAAGGGCCAAGGGTCTGAGGAGAACTTCCCAGGGCACATAAGACCCTGTCCCAACTTGCCCGACTGGCACTGGCTGCCCTCACTCACCCCTCCATGCCTCTGCACTTGCTTTGTCGCCCAGGCTGGAGTGCAGTGGCACGATCTCAGCTCACTGCAAGCTCTGCCTCCTGGGTTCACGCCATTCTCCTGCTTCAGCCTCCAGAGTAGCTGGGACTACAGGCGCCCACCACCATGCCTGTATTTTTTTTTTTTTTTTTAATTTTTTTATTTTTTATTTTTTAGTAGAGACAGGGTTTCACCATGTTAGCCAGGATGGTCTCGATCTCCTGACCTTGTGATCCACCCACCTCGGCCTCCCAAAGTGCTGGGATTACAGGTGTGAGCCACCATGCCCGGCCCTTTCCCTGCCTTTTAAATTTATTTTTTATTTTTTGAGACAGGGTCTTGTTCTCACCCAGGCTGGAATGTAGTGGTGCAATCACGGCTTACTGCATGCAGCCTTGACCTCCCGGGCTCAAATGACCCTCCCACCTCAGCTTCCTGAGTAACTGTGAGCGCCACCCTACCTGGCTAATTTTTAAATGTTTTTTGTAAAGACAGGGTCTCATGTTGCCCAGGCTGGTCTGAAACTCCTGGGCTCAAGGGATCTTCCTGCCTTGGCTTCCCAAAGTGTTGGGATTACAGGTAGGAGCCACTGTGCCTGGCACTTCCCTGCTTAAAAACTTTTTCTGGCTGGGCATGGTAGCTCATGCCTATAATTCTAGCGCTTTGGGAGGCTGAGGTGGGCAGATCATGAGGTCAGGAGTTTGAGACCAGCCTGACCAAGATGGCAAACCCCATCTCTATTAAAAATACAAAAAAATTAGCTGGGCATGACGGTGGGCACCTGTAATCTCAGCTACTTGGGAGTCTGAGGCAGGAGAATTGCTTGAACGCAGGAGGAGGAGGTTGTAGTGAGCTGAGACTGCACCAATGCACACGGTGGCTCACGCCTGTAATCCCAACACTTTGGGAGACTGAGGCAGGCAGATCACCTGAGGTCAGGAGTTTGAGACCAGCCTGGACCAATATGGTGAAGCCCCGTCTCTACTAAAAATACAAAAGTTAGCTGGGTGTGGTGGTGCATGCCTATAATCCCAGTTACTCGGGAGGCTAAGGCCAGAGAATTGCTTGAACCTGGGAGGCAGAGGTTGCAGATCCAGCCTGGACAAGAAGCAAAGATCTTGCAAAAAAAAAAAAAAAAAAAAAAAAAATATATATATATAATATATTTTTTTCCCTTTTTTTTTTTTTGTCGGGTCTCCGGGAGTCACTGCAAGCTCCGCCCCCCCGGGGTTCACGCCATTCTCCTGCCTCAGCCTCTCCGAGTAGCTGGGACTACAGGCGCCCGCCACCACGCCCGGCTAATTTTTTGTATTTTTAGTAGAGACGGGGTTTTCACCGTGGTCTCGATCTCCTGACCTCGTGATCCGCCCTCCTCGGCCTCCCAAAGTGCTGGGATTACAAGTGTGAGCCACCGCGCCCGGCCTTTCTTCCCATTTTAAATCTGGAATACTGCTTTGTGTCTTAAGGCTCAGCCCGAGTGTCACTTTCAAACTTCTCTCCCTCTACTCTGGATGAATATCTCCCTTTCTGCTTTCTTCTTTCCCTTATCACACTGATTTGTAACTCTTTGCCTCTGTGTCTCCCCTAGCTGCAGGAAGGGCAGAGTCTTGTACCTCTGGACCCAGTATAGGCCTGCAAGGGTCTCAGGTGCAGGATGTGGATACGAGAGAGTTTGGTTGTGAAAGGGTTAAGGGGTGATTCCTGGTGCACAGAGCAGGCCACCTCCCACCCTCTGGTTGTTCTCTTCACAGATCAATAAGATGGAGTGGTGGAGCCGCTTGGTGTCCAGTGACCCTGAGATCAACACCAAGAAGATTAACCCTGAGAATTCCAAGGTGAGCCCTGGCTGGCTGGGGGAGCTTCAGCAGGAAGGTGAGGGGCCTCGGTGTTTCCAGAGCTTCACCAATTCCTGTCACTGCCTGCCCTCAGCTGTCAGACCTGGACAGTGAGACTCGCAGCATGGTGGAAAAGATGATGTATGACCAGAGACAGAAGTCCATGGGGCTGCCAACTTCAGATGAACAGAAGAAACAGGAGATTCTGAAGAAGTGAGCAATTCAGAGACAGGGTTGGGGGACGGTGGCTGCCTGGGGGCTTAGATTTCGGTGACAGCAGTGAGTGGATCACTGAGCTGCCTCAGGAGCTGCCCTGCCCCCTTTCCAGCCATGTTTATGGCTTTATGGCTTTGGCTTGCCTACTCTTGTCACTTACTGAGGTCATCTTGAGGGCAAGGCCGGCTCATGGCACATGATAGGAGGGAAGGGGTAACAGGCGGTCATTGCCACCTACAGGAAAACAGTGCCAGTGTTGGTGCCTCAGCCTCCAGCCTCTGGACTCAAATGGGTCTCAGATACCCTGGGCCCTGCTCCTGCCCAGCCTGGCTTGGTGTTGCTGAGGTCTAAAGAGATTAGACTTGACACGGGGGTGCTGGGAGAAGGGACAGCTTTAGAAGAGAAGGATGAGCTGTTTCATCTGCTTGCTTCCCTTTCTCCAGGTTTATGGATCAGCATCCGGAGATGGATTTTTCCAAGGCTAAATTCAACTAGCCCCTGTTTTTTCCTCCCTGAACTCTTGGGGCTGAGCTGCACCCACCCACCTTTCTTGCCCACTCTTCTCTGGGACTTGTGGGCCTCAGGGCTTGGGGCAGGCATGGGACTGGCCCAGGCACACAGGTCCCAGGGCATCAGAAGAAAGGCTGGGGCTTGGGACCTTGTCTTCCCCAATTGGCCTACTGTTACACATTAAAACGATTTGCCCAGCTCCTTCTGTGTCCTCTCTTGCCTCTGGCCTTTCTCTGGGGCACAGGCGTCTTACGGCTGCTGCTGGGAACTGGGAGTTTGGCCTCTAGCCCGGATTCTGCCATGTGACCTAGGGCAAATCCTTGCCCCTCTCTGGGCCTCAGTTTCTCATTACTTAAACAAGGCTTGGCCGGGTGTGGTGGTTCACGCCTGTAATCCCAGCACTTTGGGAGGCTGAGAGGGGCAGATCACCTGATGTCAGGAGTTTGAGACCAGCTTGGCCAACATGGAGAAACCCAGTCTCTACTAAAAGTACAAAAATTAGCCGGGTGTGATGGTGCACACCTGTAATCCCAGCTACTCGGGAGGCTGAGGCAGGAGAATCGCTTGAACCCGGGAGGCGGCGGTTGCAGTGAGCCGAGATTGCACCACTGCACTCCAGCCTGGGTGACAGAGACTCCATCTCAAAAAAATAAATAAAACAAGGCTTTTAGTCTATGTATGTTTCTGAGCAAAGATTGAGTTTTTCTGGCTACAGAGACCAGAACACATGTCAGATTCTCAAAGGGGCGCATGACCTAGCAGAGTTTTAAGACCGCTGGACTTGTTGATCTGACTTCTACTTCCCACTGCAGCGGGTCTGCCCTCTAGCCATGAATCAAGTATTCTTCAAACTAGAGACTATTGTGTCCCAAGGCAGAAGAGCAGCAAGGGCCAAAGTGACACTGCCTGGCTCAGGGGAGGGGTACCAGGAGGACAGCCCAGGCCTCAGATCTGGTGTGTGTGGTACAGGGACCTTACCAGGAGGACAGAGTAAAGTCCAGTGAGGACCCATTGTTTGTATCTCTGACCTGGACCTCCGCAGATTCTAGGCCTTCTCAAAGCCAGCTCCCAGGACTAAAGAGGTGCTCCCCTTTGCTCAGATCCAGCCCACAGAGCTGACCCCTGCCCCACTTGGGCTAGAGGGTGGAGGTCAGAATGCTTGGGCCACAGAGATTATAGCAAGAATGTCCAGGTTGACTTGCTGTGAGTGCTCAGTCCTTTGGCTCCTAAATTTCTGGAATATAGATGTCTTTTTTAGAATTGGAGAATAGCTGGGCACAGTAGCTCACGCCTGTAATCCCAGCACTTTGGGAGGCCGAGGCGGGCAGATCACTTGACGTCAGGAGTTCGAAACCAGCCTGGCCAACATGGAGAAACCCCATCTCTGCCAAAAATATAAAAAGTTAGCTGGGTGTTGGCCAGGTGTGGTGGCCCACGCCTGTAATCCCAGCACTTTGGGAGGCCAAGGTGGGTAGATCATGAGGTCAGGAGATTGGACCATCCTGGCTAACACGGTGAAACCCCGTGTCTACTAAAAATACAAAAAATTAACTGGGCATGGTGGCGGGCGCCTATAGTCCCAGCTACTTGGGAGGCTGAGGCAGGAGAATGGCGCAAGCCCGGGAGGTGGAGCTTGCAGTGAGCCGAGATCGCGCCACTGCACTGCAGCCTGTGCAACAGAGCGAGACTCTGTCTCCAAAAAAAAGAAAAAGTTAGCTGGGTGTGGTGGCACGTGCCTGTAATCACAGCTACTTGGGAGGCTGAGGCAGGCGAATCACTTGAACCTGGGAGGCTGAGGTTGTGGCGAGCTAAGATTGTACCACTGCACTCCAGCCTGGGCAATACAGCAAGACTGTCTTGGGAAAAAAAAAATTCAGAATAGCTTGTTAAAGATTTCAGAGAGGCTATGCGGTACATAGCTTTGTCTGTTTTCCAAACTTGCTAAACCTTTTTTTTTTCTGGGAATGCAAATAGTGGTTTAAAAGGCTAGGTTTGGAAAATGGTGCTGTAGGGCTGAGGCTAGAGTGGAGGGTTTGTGGTGTCACTCTCACACTCTGTACTCCTGTTCTGCCCCGTGGTCATTTTAATCTTTTGGAGGCCTTGACCTGGATGCGACAGCAGAGCCTGGAGTTAGAACTGAACCCCATGTTCGTAGTCCTGAGAGATCATCCTGTTTCCCTTAGGAAACTGGACAAACAAGTACAATTTGTCTAGTAGTTACTTTCCAAAGGGTGCCTTTTGGAGCAATAAAAAGGGCGGTGGGCGCAGCAGGTCAAATGGGAGCTGGAGTGGGGGGATCCTCAACACTTTCTAGCTTGTTTGTTAATTAAGAATGGGCTGGTGGGCCTGCCCCGGCCTCTCTGCTGAAAGAGGACCAGTAGATAAGCCTGTGTGTGAGGAGCAGCCAAGTGGATCCTTCTAACTCATCTGGGCTCTGCTACCTAATGAAGGGATTCTGCATCTGCCCCAGCAAGGCCAGAGCCACAGTTAGTAACTGCGTGTCCCACTAAGTGCCTTGACCTCACTGTAAGCCCCAGGTTTCCTCTCTGTGAAAGAATAATGTCCTTTCTCCGAGGTTATTGGAGAGGCCAAGAAGATACTGGTGAAAACCACAGTGCTGGACAGGCGCGGTGGCTCACACCTGTAATCCCAGCACTTTGGGAGGCTGAGGCGGGTGGATCACCTGAGGTCAGGAGTTTGAGACCAGAGACCAGCCTGACCAACATGGAGAAACCGTGTCTCTACTAAAAAATACAAAATTAGCTGTGCGTGGTGGCGCATGCCTGTAATCCCAGCTGCTCGGGAGGCTAAGTTAGGAGAATCGCTTGAACCCGAGAGGCGGAAGTTGCAGTGAGCCAAGATTGCACCATTGCACTCCAGCAGCCTGGGCAACAAGAGCAAAAACTCCATCTCAAAAAAAAAAAAAAAAAAGAAAACCACAGTGCTCTGTTACTACCAGAGAGAGGGGAAGGGGAGCAGCAGGTCCAAGGCTGGGTAGGGCCAACAAATGATCAGGGCTTTGGGGAAACTGTGGGCTGGGCAGAAGCAGGCCAGCCTGCAGGCAGTGGACTGGGAGAGCAGCGGCAGTTCAGAGAGGCCTCCCTAGAAGAACCTCTCAAACTGTCAGAAACCATTTATCCAACCTTTCTCAGGCACAGACTCTGTGCTTGCTTCTTTATCTCCTGGAACTCACAGTGAACCTGAAATGGGGGCAGGATTACTCCCATTTTATCCTTCCTACTTCAACTGCAGGGCACTAAGCCAGGCTGGACACCTATATCCTGTCTCCTGCTCTGGGCAGCAGTTAAGTGAGGCAGACGGGAAAGGACAGCCAAGATAAGCAGGCAGATAGCAATTACCTTTGTCCTTACAAACTATGGTCATGTTAACATACAGAATATCAGCCAAGAACCAGAACCAACTGCTTAACATAACATAGAGTGGGCCCTGCCCACCCCCCAATACAATACATTTAAGATAAGCTTCTTTTAACTGTTGAATTACTCCAGGGAGGGAGAAGTTTGCATGATTGGTTAGGGTGGCAATAGGGGGATGGAGTCAGGGTTCACTCCCAGAAGGTAATTCCTAAGTCCTTACTTTCCATGATCAGGCCACCTGAAGACCATGAGCAGGAAGGAAGAGGCCCAGGCAGGGATCGGACCAGCTGGGGATGCAAGGAGATGTAGACCCCACGGCCCAGTGAAATGCACATGGTCCAGGAACCCAGTCAGCCAAGGCAGGAGGAGCCAGAGTGGGCACTGCTTCAGGTCTAAGGCCCAGCCTCTCCCACAGGGGTTCCTGGTCCCCCTCTTCATTCTGTAGGCTGTGCTTCTCCCAAAAAGGGTGTGGCAGCTGGGCCTGGCAGGGGTTAGCAGTACACCTGGAGCAAGGGTGCCCCCGACGAGTCTGTGTCGGTGCCCTGGAAGGATGAGTCATGGCTGGCTGGGTACCCTGGTGGGAAGGAGAGGAGAGGAGGAAACAGGCTCAGGGGAAGGAGCTCATCCAGATCCCACGACCAGGGAGAAGCCTGCTGAGAAGGAGCAGAGTGGGACTTGAGCCTGGGTCAGTCTGATCCTGGCTGGATGACCCACTCAGTTTATTGACCTCTCTGAGCCCTAGCCTCCCTTTCTGTAAAAGGATAATGACCCCACTCCCAGGGGGTTGTTGTCAAGGGCAAGAAGACCACAACAGAAGCACACGGGTGTCTTTCCAGCACCATGCTGGATGGCCCCCACCCACTACTTTCCTAGTCATCTGGGCTTGAAGGTTGGGGTCTGATCACTTTCAGCTTGCCTGTTCTGGGCACTTGCACCCACTTTAAGCCAGCTTGCTAGATGGAGACGGGTCTGTGGCTGCTTAGGTCCCCGTCCCTTTTTGATGTCATCCTCATCACCCCAAGAGAAAGCTGGGAGAGGAGCAGGTGAGGGGCCCCTAGGGTAGTCCCCCACCCTCCACACCCCTCGTTAGGTCAAGACCACACCTGGAGCTCCATAAGGCCTCAGCTTCCGGGCGATGGCATCTGCAGTCGTCTCCTGGGAGATCTGCACTGTCAGCTCTAGGGAGGGAACGTGAGGCAGGCAGTGGTCATTAGCACCTTCTTTCAACCCTATTTCCTACTCCTGTTCCCAGCCCGATGAGGGAGGAGCCACTCACTCCTGGGCAGGGCTAGAAAAATAATGCTTGAAGACAGACACATAGACAACGTGTGCATGAGCAGAGTGATGGATGAGTGGGAGTTTTGGTTAGCCCAGAACAGGTCAGAGGCCCAAGTTCATGTGGGTCCCTAGGTCCCGTTAACCAGACCAGGCCTAGAAGCTACTCTGGCAGGAGACAGCAGGGGAGAGGAGCCTTTTGGGTAAATTTGTTGAATGCAGAGGGAACGTTGTCCTTTCTGGGGACAGCAGCGATGGCCAGAGAGCTTTCCCAGGGTCTGCATGCTCCTCTCAGCCTTGCTCGGACCTCACCGGGAAGGGCCAGAGTGGGAGCTGGGGAGAGGGGATGCAAGAGTTGACAGAAAGGAGGAGCAAGGGCAGGGACTGGCTGAGGGGTAGACCCACAGTGGCTAAAGACCCCATTCCAACCCTCCCCTGGCCAGAGCCTCCCCTACTCTGCCCCTCAGCTCCATGGGGCCCCCACCTACCATCCTGGCTGAGACCTGAGCCCACCATGGTCTCATGGCCACTGTCAGGGGCAGCAGCGGTCGGGGCAGCAGCCCGAGTTGAACGACCCTCTGAGGTCTGTGGGCGAGCACGGCTTTTTCGGGTACTAATGCGAATGATGCCGCGTACCAGGCGGCCCTCAGCATCCTGCTCATCCAGGTGGTAGTCCTGCGTGATGCTGCTGATAAGGTCGGAGATCTTACTGGTTTTCTCCAGGAACACAGTGTCTGACGTGCACTTGGCCAGCTCATCGATCTGGTGTACGCTGAACAGCTCTGTCAGCTTCTTGAAGATGAGCACATCAATCTCTCGGCTCGACATGGAGCCACTGCCCATCTCGGGCAGGTCCAGGTCCGACTCATGGAAAGAGTAGTACTCCTCGGAGCCACGAGGACTACTGGCAAGGGTGCTGGGCAGGCTGTGTCGCATGGGTGGGGGATCAGCCAGCGGCTCCTTGCAGCAGGAGTCCGCATCAGGGGCTGGGGAGGTGGCCCTCGGGTAGGGATACACAGGGATGCCTTTGAGCTTAACGTCGGGGTAGCTGAAGCTGCTGCCCATGGTTGACTTGAGCCGCTGGCCATCCCGCCGGCTGGGGGGTGCACGATCAGGGCTGGGGGGCACTCCATTGTGCTCCTTGGCCCAGTTGGCTTCGGCAGCCCCCTCAGTGGAGTCCTCGGTAGACAGGCAGGGGCTGCATCCCCGTACACAGGCTCCACAGCGCTGGAGGCAATCCCGGCAGCGGCGGAAGCAGAAGGCAGCCCGGCACCACTCCCACACCCAGGGTCGCCAGAGCAGGCAGCAAGTCGGGGACTCAGGGGCCGGCTCAGCAGAGCCAGAGATGAAGGTAATGCTCTCTGGCCCATGGTGGCCAGGGTCCTTGGGGTCTGGTCTACGGGTGCGGCGGCTTGGTGGGGGCTGAGGTGGTTTATCATATGTCTCCAGACATAGCTCTGTTGGCCGCTCCCAGGGTCCCAAGCGTGGAGGCCCAGATGTTGGGCGGGGGTGTCCAGGGCGGGGCATGGCTCATTGCATGGTTTGCAGCAGCCAGGCACCTGCGGGGGGAGAGGCCAGGAAGGAGTCAGGATCAGAGGTGAGGAACAAACTCCTGGGCTGACTTGAGCAGCTTCACACTTCTAGTTTCTGAGAGGCCTGGGATGTGGATGGACCCAAGTATGCCCAAAAACCCTCATCTCTCGTGGCCCTCCGTCCACAAAGAGAAAGTCTCTGTGGTCTAACCCAGATTTCAAAATTCCCTGTGACTTAGACCTATTGGGATGGCTATGAAAGGTTGAACACTGGCGGGGCGCAGTGGCTCACGCCTGTAATCCCAGCACTTTGGGAGGCCGAGGCAGGCAGATCACCTGAGGTCAGGAGCTCAACACCAACCTGACTAACATGGTGAAACTCCGTCTCTACTAAAAATACAAAAAAAAGTTAGCCAGGTGTAGTAGTGGGCGCCTGTAATCCCAGCTACTTGGGAGGCTGAGGCAGGAGAATCGCTTGAACGCGGGTGGCGGAGGTTGCAGCAAGCCGAGATCACGCCATTGCACTCCAGCCTGGGCAACAGGGCAAGACTGTGTCTCAAAAAAAAAAAAAGAAAAAAGAAAAGAAAAAAAGAAAGGTTGAACATCTTATCTGAAATGCTTGGGTCCAGAAATGTTTTGGATTCTGGATTGTATACATTATACTTACCTGTTAAGCATTCCTCATCCAAAAATCTGAAATGCTCCAATGAGCATTTCCTTTAAGTATCATGCTGGTGCTCAACTTTCAGATTTTGGAGTGTTTTGGATTTTTGGATTAGGGATACTCAATCTCTCAATCTGTGTTTAAAAATAATCTCCCTTCCCCCAGAAAATAATGAGTGTTGGCAATAATGTGGGAAAACTGGAACTCTTGTGCATTTCTGGTGGGAATGTAAAATGGTGCAGCTGCTATAGAAAACAGTATGGTGGTTCCTCCAAAAATTAAACATCGAATTACCACATGACCCAGCAATTCCACTTCTGGGTACATACCCCATCTAATTGAGAGCAGGGACTCAGATGTTTAGACAATGTTCACAGCAGCATTATTCACAATAGCCAAAAGGTGGAAACAATCCCAGTGTCTACCAATGGATGAATGACTAAACAAAATGTGGTATATACATACAATGGAATATTATTCAGCCTTACAAAGGAAAGGAAATTCTTATACATGCTGCAACATGGATGAACCTTGAAGAACTTATGCTAAGTGAAATAAGCCAGACATAAAAGGACAAATAGCCCGGGTGCGGTGGCTCATGCCTGTAATCCCAGTAATTTGGGAGGCCAAAATGGGTGGATCACTTGAGCACAGGAGTTCAAGACCAGCCTGGCCAACATGGTGAAAGCCCATCCCTACTGAAAATACAAAAATTAGCCGGGTGTGGTGGTACACACCTGTAGTCCTAGTTACCTGGGGGACTGAGGTGGGAGGACCACTTGAGCCTCGGAGGTGGAGGTTGCAGTGAGCTGAGATCATGCCATTGCACTCCAGCCTGGGCAACAAAGCCAGACCCTGTCTCAAAAAAAAAAAAAAAAAAAGACAAATATTGTAAGATTCCACTTATATGACATCTCTAGAATAGTCAAATTCATAGAGACACAAAGTAGAATGGTAGTTGCCTGGTGCTGGGGGCAGAGGGGACTGGGGAGTTATTGTTGAATGAGTAGGGAGTTTCAGCTGGGGAAGATGAAAAAGGTCTGGAGATGGATGGTGGCAATAGTTGTACAACAATGTGAATGTATTTAATGCCACAGGAATGATGCTTAAATATGTTTTGTTTTTTATTTTTATTTTTTGAAACGGAGTCTCACTGTCACTGAGGCTGGAGTGCAGTGGTACCATCTCGGCTCACTGCAACCTCTGCCTCCTGGGTTCAAGCGATTCTCTTGCCTCAGCCTCCCAAGTAGCTGGGATTACAGGCACGTGCCACCATGCCCAGCTAATTTTTGTATTTTTAGTAGAGACAGGATTTCGCCATGTTGGCCAGGCTGGTCTCAAACTCCTGACCTCAGGTGATCTACCCACTTCAGCCTCCCAAAGTGCTGGGATTACAGTTGTGAGCCACCACACCCGGCCCTTAAATGTGGTCTCTGCTTTTTGCTTTTTGGTTTTTTTTGTTTTTTTTTTGAGACAGAGTTTTGCTCTTGTTGCCCAGGCTGGAGTGCAATGTCACAATCTCGGCTCACTGCAACCTCCGCCTCCCGGGTTCAAGCGATTCTCCTGCCTCAGCCTCCCAAGTGGCTGGGATTACAGGTAAGCACCACCACGCCTGGCTAATAGAGACGGGGTTTCTCCATGGTCAGGCTGGTCTTGAACTCTCGCCCTCAGGTGATCTGCCTGCCTCAGCCTCCCAAAGTGCTGAGATTACAGGTGTGAGCCACCGCACCCAGCCAAATGTGGTTTCTTTAAAAAAAGGTTAGGCCAGGCACAGTGGCTCATGCCTGTAATCCCAGCACTTTGGGAGACCAAGGTGGGCGGATGATTTGAGGTCAGGAGTTCTAGACCAGCATGGCCAACATGGTGAAATCCCATCTCTACTAAAAACACAAAAATTAGCTAGGTATGGTGGTGGACACGTGTAATCCCAGTTACTGAGGAGGCTGAGGCAGGAGAATTGCTTGAACTCAGGAGGCAGAAGTTGCAGTGAGCCGAGATGGCGCCATTGCACTCCAGCCTGGGTGACAGAGTGGCAAGACTCTGTCTCAAAAAAAAAAAAAAAAAAGATTAATAAGGTACCTTTTTTTTTTTTTTTGAGATAGAATCTCATTCTGTCACCCAGGCTGGAGTGCAATGGCACATTCTTGGCTCACTGCAACCTCTGCCTCCTAGGTTCAAGTGATTCTCCTGCCTCAGCCTCGGAGTAGCTGGGATTACAGGTGTACGCCACCACGCCCAGCTAATTTTTGCATTTTTAGTAGAAATGGGGTTTTGCCATGTTGGCCAGGCTGATCTCGAACTCCTGACCTCAGGTGATCTGCCCACCTCAACCTCCCAAACTGCTGGGATTACAGGCATGAGCCACCGCACCCAGCCTAATATGGTAACTCATAGCTATTTTACAGAAAGATCTCCTGGATCTCACTTTCTGTAAAGTGGTCTCCCCCAGTTCCTCCCTGCTGTTGGTAAGTTTTTCTTGTTGAGAGCCTCTGTGGTTGCTCAACAAATGCCTTTCCATAAGACTTGCAATGGAACCTGATCATTAACACCTTTTTCCCTCCCCTGGTCCTTCAAATCAGATATGGGAATTTAAGAGGTCCCCTGTCAATATTTCAGTCTTACTCACATTTGCCCTGCTAGCAACATTTAACACCAAGCACTGTTGGTGTCTTTTGATTAGATAAAAAAGCTGAGCCACAAAATATGTCTTCTTTCCCATTCTGACCTGGTTGCTAGGAAGCTCAGAGCTAAGACTTCCTCTACTTCATAAACACTGAGGCTGACCCTGTGCTGGGTACCGAAGAACCAAAGGTGAATGAACTACAGATCCCGCTCTTGATGATTCACATATGGTTTTGTAGGGAAAACAGATGCTTAAAAGTTTGTAAAGATGAGGGCTGGGCACAGTGGCTCATGCCGGTAATCCCAGCACTTTGGGAGGCTGAGGCGGGTGGATCACGAGGTCAGGATTTCGAGACCAGCCTGACCAACATGGTGAAACCCTGTCTCTACTAAAAATACAAAAATTAGCTGGGTGTGGTGAAGCATGCCTGTAATCCCAGCTACTCAGGAGGCTGAGGCAGGAGAATCGCTTGAACTTGGGAGGCGGAGGTTGCAGTGAGCCCAGATCGCACCACTGCACTCCAGCCTATGCAACAGAGTGAGACGCCATCTCAAACAAACAAACAAAGTTTGTAAGATGGAGCATGTAGGATATATGAAGCATCATGGGAGTAAATAACTCTGCCTGAGAGGGTCAAGGAAGATTATGCAGTAGTGTATTTGGGAAGGTCCTTGATCTCATGTAGGGGTTTGCCAGGCAGTAACTATCCTTAGCTTGGATTTTCTGAGACACTGATCCCTTATCCTTTTATTCCTGAATTAATGGCACTGGGGTCTTAAACTGGGGGTATATGAGGAACGTGGAACTGGGCATCGGGATATCTGTGTTTTCGTTCCAGTTCTGGCCCTAATCTAACCCCAGATTTGGCACTTGGGAAAATAATGCCACCTCCTTAAAGAGGGCCATCATTATCTCTCACCCAAATACTCTCACAGTCCCCATTCTGGCCACCTCCATTCCCTCTTACTTGCTGTAGCAAGTAAAAACTTTAAAATGTTTAGAGGAACACGGCAGACACCACTTTAATCAAATGATCAAAGATAATATCATCAAAATGGGATGAACTGACATCAAGTTCCTCCTGATACTATGTACTAAGGAGGACACAACTCACGAAGTATTCCTGTCAAAAATACATAACCTGAATGTAATAATGAGGAAATAAAATACAAGCCCAAGTTGAGAAACATGACAACTAAATGCAGTGTGATCCTAGAAAGGATCCTGGATTGGGAGGAAAAAATTGGAAATTGGATAGTGTGAATAACTGGTGAAATATGTTATTTGATAGTATTATATCAATGTTACATTTTCTGAATTTGATTACTGTGGTTATATAAGATAATGTTCTATTCTTAGGAAACATACACTGAAGCACTTGGGGATAAAGGGGCAGGTATTATCTGCAACCTAATCTCAAATGGTTCAAACACAAAAGAACAGAAGTTATGTGTGTATAGAGAAAGGGAAAGAGGGAATGTTACCCATGGTAAATGGGGATGTGAAGGATAGAGTTCTTTTATTTATTTTATTTAATTTTAGAGATAAGGTCTCCCTCTGTCACCCAGATTGGAGTGCAGTGGTGCAACCATAGCTCAATGAAGCCTCAAACAACTGGGCTCAAGTGATCCTCCTGCCTCAGCCACTTGAGTAGCTAGGACTATAGATGCATACCACCCTGCCCCACTAGTTTTTTGTTTTGTTTTGTTTTTTGGTAGAGATGGGATCTTGCTATGTTGCTCAGGCTGGTCTTGAACTCCTGGCCTCAAGTGATCTCCTGCCCTGGCCTCCCAAAGTGCTGGGATTACAGGCATGAGCCTCTGTGCCTGGCCTAGGATACCGTTCCTACAACTCTTCAACCTACTCTCCTGGCCCTACTCAGCACTCCTTCTCCAGGGACCCTCTGGAACCACTAGTCAGCTGGGAGGCCCTCTCCCCATGGCCTTCTGCTGGGCTGTCAGCTGGGTCAGCCTTCTACTGATTGTTTGAGGATAAGTCTATGTCCCCAAGGACCATGACCCTGAAGTGCAGGGACTGTGTGTAATTTTTTTCTGCCTCAGAGTCTGGAACAGGGTTTGGTACACTAGGTGCCTCAGGGGACTGACAGATTTCCGGTTGCCTCAGGGTAGAACCAGGACCATTGGGTACAAAGAAAAAAAGACTTAGGCTCTAAGTTGACCAGAGTATGGATGGGGGATAGGAGGTGAGGGGGGAGTGAAACCCCATCTGCAAAGGTATCCCAACTAAAATTGTAACAGGTGATTTTAAATTCCCTTGCAATCCGAGGCAAGTGGTTAAAAATTTTTGTTTTAGTTTGAGAAATGTGGGGTATGGATTCACACATTCACGCAATTAACAGATATTTACTGAGGGCCCACTGTGTGCCACATGCTGGATTTATTATTATTATTATTTTTATTTTTTATTTTTTTTTTTTTTGAGACAGTCTTACTCTGTCACCAACTCTGGAGTGCATGGCACGATCTTGGCTCACTGCAACCTCTGCCTCCCAGGTGGAGGCAATTCTCATGCCTCAGCCTCCCGAGTAGCTGGAATTACAGGTGCATGCCACCATACCCAGCTAATTTTTTTGTATTTTTAATAGAGATGGGGTTTCACCATGTTGGCCAGGCTGGTCTCGACCTCCTGACCTCAAGTGATCCACTGCCTCAGCCTCCCAAAGTGCTGAGATTACAGGCATAAGCCACCGCGCCTGGCCAGCTGTTCTAAGTTCTTTTTTTTTTTTTTTGAGATGGAGTCTCGCTCTGTCGCCCAGGTTAGAGTGCAGTGGCGCGGTCTTGGCTCACTGCAACCTCTGCCTCCTGGGCACAAGCAATTCTCCTGCCTCAGCCTCCTGAGTGGCTGGGACTACAGGTGCCCGCCACCACGCCTGGCTAATTTTTTGTATTTTTAGTAGAGATGGGGTTTCACTGTGTTAGTCAGGATGGTCCGATCTCCTGACCTCGTGATCCACCTGCCTCGGCCTCCCAAAGTACTGGGATTATAGGCGTGAGCCACTGCGCCCGGCCCAGCTGTTCTAAATTCTATGGATAAAGTGATAAAACAGACAAAATCCCTCAACCTCAGGAGTTTACACTCCATGAGAGTTGATTATTGATGGCTTACACTGTTCTAAGTACTTCAGATAAAATAACCAATTAATTTTCACAACCCTCTTTGTAATATTATTACCTGTATTATTAAACTAAAGCACAGACAGGTTAAATAAGTTGTCCAAAGCCATACATCTATCTGTACACAACTGGCCTGGCCCCAGACTCTTATCCACTACCCCATCCCATCTATTACTTGGGAGAAAAGAGGCAGTCAAAGCTGCTAGCTCCATGGAACAGCGTGTGCCCAGAGAGCCCTGTCTTCCAGGCTCAAGCCTTCAGGAGAGTGAACAAATCTACAGTTAACCATGCTGAGCTCGGAAGTACGTGGGGCTCCTGAGGATGGAATGGCTATTGTCTTCTCCCCAACCTCCAAAGCTTTAGGACTCGCTATTATTGATTAAATTAATCCAACAGGTATTTATTGAGCACCAACGAGGTGCCCAGCGTTGTGCTAAATGCTGAGAAAACAGCAGTGAATGGGCCAGAGGACTTTCACCTTATTTGACTCTCACAATTGCTCTGTAAATAAGTAGTATATCTCCATTTCACAGATCAGGAATCTGAAGCTCAGAAAGGTGAAGTGACTGGCCCAGAGACACCTAGCAAGAGAGGGCTGGAGTAGGATTTGCACTGTGGCCCGCCAGGCTCTGGAGCCTGCGTACTTTGTGTGTGCCACACATCTCCAGCGGTGGTGGGATGAGAAGAGAAGACCTGGGATAAGGACAATGCCTGCCTCAGTTCCCCACTTCCCTCCAGCCATTGAACCCACCTGAAGTCAAACTCAGGCAGTTTCTTCCAGGCTGTATCTCCCCGACCCTGCTGCTGCCACCGCCCCGCCACCACCCCGCCCAATCCTAGGAACCTGGTCACTTGGTTTAGTGAGGGGAGGCTCCCTGTCCCTATTGTGGCTTGAGGCAAGATTCTTAACCGCACTTTCCTCATCTTTAAATAAGGAGAGACTAGTATCTTCATGCCCCGCCAGTCCCGTGAGATTTAAATGAAATATTGAGTGCAGGGGGCTTCCTGCAGTGGCCTTGCACATGGGAGGGACTAGGTCACTGGGCGATCTAAGGCACCGCAAGGATCTTCCCGGGGGTCAGACGGTCCCGGCCCGCTCTCCCTGGATTTCTCGTTGATGCTTCCCTCTTCCCCCTTAGTCCCGCGAACACACACACACACTCAAGGGTCTATGTACCGTCCCCTCCTCCCAGGGGCCCCAGGACAGACCCGGCCACACCAGCCTCTGCCCCTAGCTCAGTGCCAAGCCTCGGACACCCGGCCGGGGAGGACCACCCCAGTCCTGCTCGAGAAACAGCCGTCGGCTCAGTGCACCCTCGGCCCCCTGCCCCAGAAGTGCAGCCCGAGAGTCCCATATCCGCGGGCACCTAGTCCTGGGGACAAGGAAGAACCAGATCCTGGCACTGTCCCCCGGGCTACCACAGCCCCTACACCAACTCTGCCCTTGGGGCGAGCACTACCCTCTTCAGCTGCAAGGGCCCTACCCCGCGGGCGGACCCAGCCTTCCTCCCGTCCCGACGCTGCCCCCCGGTGAGTGCGGCCCCCGCACCCAGCCAGTGCAGCCCTTGGGGCGAACGCGGCCCCTCACCCCATTCTGCGCGCCCAGCCCGGGCGCCCGTTCAGGCCGCTCCCCAGCCCGGCCCGCGCACCCCGGAAGTAGGAGGGTGGCCCCCGAGGAACAGGGCCCAGGACCCTCTCCTGTCCGGGCTCAGCCTCGGGGGGCTCCCGACACCGGCGCCGCCCTGGTTTGCGCCCCCTTGGGCCCGCGCGGGGCTTACCTGTCCCGCCAGGTGAGCCGCCTCCGGCTCAGCCCCTCCCCCGCCCCCTCGCCACTCACCTGGGGCGCAGGTGAGCGTCTCGCGGGAGCGCTGCACGGGCCGCCGCTAGGGACACACTTCCTGCCTCCGCGAAGCGCCGCCGCGCACCTGGACCGAGGCCCCGCCCCTGGGCTCTGTGGAGCTGCGCGTCCCCGCTCGGGTGCCCGGCCCTTTCGGCCTAGTCCGGGTAGGTGAGGTGTGGCGGGGAGGGGTCGAGAGGCGCTGGGGCTCAGTCTCTTCTTCTGTTCAACAGGCTGGTGGTCCTGTCAGTCTCTGAGCACCTGTGGAGCTCCTGCCCGGCCATAAAGCTCCAACTCAAAGGGAAGCTCTCTTCTGGGAAGCTTTCCCTGACCCTAAGTCTGTTTTTCTGTTGGTTAGAACAGGCCCTGTACTCCGCACACTGTCGTTTTCTTGTCTTCTGTCTCCTCCTTTAGCCTCTTACCTTTACAGGGTTTGGTCTTGTTCCCCTGTGTTCCTGGTGCTCAGCACAGGTCCTGGCAAATACTAGGTGCTCAACAAATATTTTCCACTGAATGAGGCCCCGGGCCCCAATTTCTCCTTTGCCCTGGGGCAGAACTGGGAGCCTGGGCCGCTGATCAGTTTACCTTTTCTTTTGTTCAGAGAAATCTGCAGGTAAAGACAGGAACCTCAGCTCTGGGGCCCGGAGTAGAGTAGAGGAGGGGGCTAGGATATGCAGCTCTGAAAGATAAAACGATTCCCTGGTTAGGATTCTGAAAGCAAGGAATTTAATGCAGAAGTACACCGGAAGCACATCATGGGCCAGAATGTTGCAGATTACATGCGCTACTTCATGGAAGAAGATGAAGATGCTTACAAGAAACAGTTCTCTCAATACATAAAGAACAGCATAACTCCAGACATGGAGGAGATGTGTAAGAAAGCTCATGCTGCTGTACGAGAGAATCCAGTCTATGAAAGGAAGCCCAAGAAAGAAGTTAAAAAGCAGAGGTGGAACTGTCCCAAAAAGTCCCTTGCTCAGAAGAAGGATCGGGTAGCTCAAAAGAAGGCAAGCTTCCTCAGCGCTCAGGAGCGGGCTGCTGAGAGCTAAACCAAACAATTTTCTATGATGATTTTTCAGATATAGACGACAATAAACTTATGAACAGCAAAAAAAAAAAAAGAAAAAAAGAAAAAGATACAGCCAGGATCAGAAGTGGTGGCCAAAATGGGCCATGGTCACTACATCCAAAAAAGGTCTCTGCAAGAGGCAACACCATTGAATGTCAAGAAGGCAAGGCTCAGACTATCCTGGGTTGCTGTTCCCCTTAATATTAATAACAACTCAATAACTTAACAATAGCATTAATAAACAAGTGACTTGGCCGGGCGTGGTGGCTCATGCCTGTAATCCCAGCACTTTGGGAGGCCGAGGCAGGCAGATCACCTGAGGTCAGGAGTTCAAGACCAACCTGGCCAACATAGTGAAACCCAGTCTCTACTAAAAATACAAAAAATTAGCCGGGCGTGGTGGCGGGTGCCTGTAATCCCAGCTACTTGGGAGCCTGAGGCAGAAGAATGGCTTGAACCTGGGAGGCAGAGGTTGCAGTGGGCCGAGATCACGCCATTGCACTCCAGCCTGGGCAACAGAGCGAGACTCTGTCTCAAATAAATAAATAAACAAACAAGTGACTTTTAGGGAGCATCTCCAGGAGCCATGCATGCCCAAGCCGTTAATCTGTGAAGTGGGTCAGGTATTATCATATCCATTTTACAGTAAGAGGAAACTGAAGCTTAGAGAGGGGACATTGTTTGCTCAGGCAGTTGGCACAAACTGACTTTTGGCAAGGCACTTTCCTTCTCTAAACCTAATCTCTGGAGACAGTAGTACCTCTCTTCAACTGGGAGGATTAAAAGAGATCATGGATGCAACAGGAAGATATCACTGGGATGCATTAGGCATAGGTGTTCAATTTCCACCAGAGACCCTCCACCCCAGCGCCCCCCACCACGTATTGTCCACATTCCCTCCTGAGGAAAGTGCACATTGTATTCTTATTTGGAGCTCAGAGAATGAGTCACATCCTCACTTCACAGTCACATCTTGTGCAGTTGAACATCTGTGTACTCTAAACCTAGCAAGTCCATTCCTATGGTACAGCCACAATAAGCTCTTGTACAATGCACCAGGAGAGAACGTATACAAGAATGTTAGTTAAAACATTGTTTGTGGTAGCCCCAAACCGAAAACACGGAAATGCTACTGACAGGGGAGAGAAATGTGGGATATTCATGCAAAGGAATTAATTATAGAGCAGTAGAAAATGAATGAAAAATAGCAACATGGCTGGATCATGGTAATATAATATTGAATTGAAAAAAGGCAAATCTCAGAAGACTACATATGGAATGACATCCTTTATATATGATTCAAAAATAACTAGAACTACTACATCTAAGCATATTTGGTTGAACCATATGAATTTACTGTTATTTGACCCGTTTTGATCTAAAAGTAATGGCAAATTCAAGTGCTTCAGCCTAATTTTTATGTGAAAAAAGACTAAGAAAAGAGCAAGGGGTTGGGTGCAATGGCCTGGGCCTGTAATCCCAGCTATTTGGGAGGCTGAGGCAAGAGAATCTCTTGAGCCAAGGAGTTCGAGAGCAGCCTGGGCAACATAGCAAGACCCTATCTTAAAAAAGAAAAGAAAGAAAAGAGCAAGGGAATGAGAAACACAAAGTTCAGAATAATGAATACCTGGGGGGCTAGGCATGGTGGCTCATGCCTATAATCCCAGCACTTTGGGAAGCCAAGGATTTGGGAGGTTTGGTTGAGCCCAGGACTTCAAGACCAGCCTGGGCAACATAGAAAGACCTGTCTCTACAGGAAAAAAAAAAAAAAGGCTGGGCATCCATCTGTGGTCCCAGCTACTTGGGAGGCTGTGGTAGGAGGATTGCTTGAGCCCAGGAGGTCAAGGCTGCAGTGAGCCATATTAACACCACTGCCCTGCCCTCCAGCCTGGAACACACACGCACGTGCACGCACACACACACACACAATTTCCTGGGGGAGGATGCAGGGATCCTCCTGTTAAATCTACCTGTGGGAGAGAATCCCGTAGGTAGACTAATTTTTAGCAAGGTTCTGGTTTTTGTGTTGAATAATGGATTCAGGGGCTTTCATTTTATAATGAATGATTGAAAAAAATAGAAGTTTATGCTCTAATGCTAAATAATTAGAGTTAGTGTCACTTGCAAAGTTCTCAAGATATGCAAACACATGAGAGTCTAGGGTCTTATTTTATTTTATTTTATTTTTTTGAGATGGAGTCTCGCTTTGTCACCAGGCTGGAGTGCAGTGGCATGATCTCGGCTCACTACAACCTCTGCCTCCCAGGTTCAAGCAGTTCTGCCTCACCCTCCCAAGTAGCTGTGACTGCAGGTGTGCACCACCATGCCCAGCTAATTTTTGTATTTTTAGTAGAGACAGGGTTTCACCATGTTGGCCAGGATGGTCTCAATCTCTTGACCTCAATGATCCACCCATGTCGACCTCCCAAAGTGCTAGGATTACAGGCGTGAGCCACTGCGCCCGGCCTAGGTTCTTATTTAGTTTTTGTTGTTGTTGTTGTTGTTGTTGCTGTTGTTTGAGACAGGGTCTCACTTTGTCACCCAGGCTGAAGTGCAGCGATGTGATCTTGGCTCATAGTAGCCTCCGCCTCCTGGGTTCAAGGAATCCTTCCACCTCAGCCTCCCGAGTAGCTGGGAGTATTAAGTATTATTTAGTTTTCTCACCATTTATTTATTCATTCTTTTTTTAAATTAAGGTATAATTTACCTATAGTAAAATTCACCCTTTTTAGTGTACAGTTCTGTGAGTTTTGAAAAATGCATACAGTGGCACAACCGCCACAGCAATCAAGATATAGATCAGTTCCATCACCCCCCAGAAATTCCCCTGAACCCCTCTGTGGTCAGTTCCTCCCCTCAACTCCAGCCCTTAACAACTACTGATCTTTCTTCTGTTTCCATAGTTTTGCTTTTTCCAGAACTTTAGTTGTAGAAGTGCAGAACTGCTCTACAAAATTCTAATTCTGTGGTACCTAAAATGCTGTAGATTAATAAGAATATGATGACTGAAGCAGCTCAGAGCTACTTTCCTTGCCTAGAAAGAATAAAGGAAGAAAAGGAAGGAAGAAAGGAAGGAAGGAAGGAAGGAAGGAAGGAAGGAAGAAAGGAAGGAAATGAATAAATATGATCTCTGAACCTCTGGCTACGCTTTCTGGTGAGTGTTTTGTGAAGAGTTTTGCAATAGGCACAAGGTAGCTGTTATTCTAATTATAGCCACACTGAAACCTCCCCTTTCTCTGCTTGTCTCCCTCCTTCACTCGAAGATACTGGGCCCTGTTCCCAAGGGTCCTTCCCATTGATACAGTGCGTATTCGAAAACTCTGTCAAAAATCAATGACACTCTTGGGCCAGGCACAGCAGCTCATGCCTGTAATCCCAGCAATTTGGGAGGCCAAGGCAGGTGGATCACTTGAGATTAGAAGTTAGAGACCAGCCTGGCCAACATGGTGAAACCCTGTCTCTACTGAAAATACAAAATTAGCCAGGCGTGGTAGTGGGTGCCTGTAATCCTAGCACTTTGGAAGGCCGAGGCTGGCAGATCACCTGAGATCAGGAGTTCGAGACCAGCCTGGCCAACATGGTGAAACCCTGTCTCTACTAAAAATACAAAAATTAGCCGGGCGCGGTGGCTCATGCTTGTAATCCCAGCACTTTGGGAGGCCAAGGTGGGTGGATCACAAGGTCAGGAGATCAAGACTACAGTGAAACCTCGTCTCTACTAAAAATACAAAAAAATTAGCCGGGTGTGGTGGTGGGCACCTGTAGTCCCAGCTACTCCGAGAGGCTGAGGCAGAAGAATGGCGTGAACCCGGGAGGCGGAGCTTGCAGTGAGCCGAGATTGCGCCACTGCACTCCAGCCTGGGTGACAGAGCGAGACTCCGTCTCAAAAAAAAAAAAAAAAAATAATAATAATAATAATAAAAATACAAAAATTAGCCGGGCATGGTGGCAGGCGCCTGTAATCACAGCTACTCAGTAGGCTGAGGCAGGAGAAACGCTTGAACCTGGCAGGCGGAGGTTGCAATGAGCCGAGAACACGCCATTGCACTCCAGCCTAGGTGACAAGAGCAAAACTCTGTCTCAAAAAATAAAACCAAAAAAAATCAATGAAGCTCTAGATACATACACAAAATAATCAAAACAGGGCTTCAAACAGACACTTGTATGCCAGTGTTCATTGCAGCATTATTCACAATAGCCAAAAGGTAGAAACAACCCAACAGATGAATGGATAAACAAAATGTGATATATACGTACAAGGGAATATCATTCAGTCATAAAAACAATGAAGTTCTGACACATGCAACAACAGGGATGAACCTTGAAGACATTATGCTAAGTGAAATAAGCCAGACACAAATGACAAATATTGTATGATTCTCACTTACATGAAATATCTAGAATAGTCAAATTAATAGAGACAGAAAGGTTAGCCGTTATCAGGGGCTGGAGAGAAAGGGGAATGGGGAGTTACTGCTTAATGGGTACAGAGTCTCTGGAGTGATAAAAAAAAAGGTTTTGGAAATAGATAGTTGTGATGGTTGCACAACACTGTGAATGTAATTAATGCCAGTGAATTTATACTTTAAAATAGTTTAAATGGCAGATTTTATGTAGAAGTATTTTCCCACAATTAAAAACCAAACAATAATAAAATAGTAATAATTTTGTTAATCAATTTAAGTAAATAAATTTTTATTAGTCAATTTAAGTAAATAAATAAATTTTTTAAAATAAATAAATAATAAAACAAGCCAGGCGCAGTGGCTCACCCTGTAATCCCAACACTTTGGGAGGCCAAGGTGGGTGGATCACCTGAGGCCGGGAGTTCAAGACCAGCCTGACTGACATGGTGAAACCCTGTCTCTGGTAAAAATACAAAAAAATTAGCCAGGCGTGGTGGCTCATGCCTGTAATCCCAGCTACTTGGGAGGCTGAGGCAGGAGAATCGCTTGAACCCAGGTGGCGGAGGTTGCAGTGGGCTGAGATTGCGCCACTGCACTCCAACCTGGACGACAAGAGCGAAAATCTGTCTCAAAATAAATAAGTAAATAAAAATAAATAAACAAAAAATAACAAAACAACCCCCCTCCCTACAAAACAAACAAACACACACAAAAAATGACACTTTTTGAAGCAAAACAGAGTACCTTACAGGTCCATCATTCAGCCGGCAAAGGAGAGAGAGGTCTACTGGGGTGAGTTTTCCAGGTCACAACCTGCCTCTCCTGTGCACTTTCCTTTACACTTTACAAAACAAACACATTTTTTATTTGATCCTTATTACAGCCCTATGAGGTCAGCATCGTCATATTCATTTTTACAAGTGGGGAAACTGAGGCCATCAAGGTTAGACCATTTGCTCAAGGCCACACTTCTAATGAGTAGTAAAGCTGGGTGGGAACCCCGTCTTTCTCACTCCCTATACAGTGTTCCTTACTGTGCCCTCCTCCAAGCCCTTACAGCTGTGTCTGGGTTTCTCTTTTTTTGAGACGGAATCTCGCTCTGTCTCCCAGGCTAGAGTGGAGTGGCGTGATCTTGGCTCACTGCAACCTCCGCCTCCCAAGTTCAAGTGATTCTCCTACCTCAGCCTCCCTAGTAGCTGGGACTACAGGCGTGTGTTGCCACGCTTGGCTAATTTTTTGTATTTTTAGTAGAAACGGGGTTTCCTCGTGTTAGCCAGGATGGTCTCGATCTCCTGACCTCGTGATCCGCCCGCCTCGGCCTCCCAAAGTGCTGGGAATACAGGCGTGAGCCACCGCACCCAGCGTGCCTGGGTTTCTTTCTAAGCAGCGTGGACAATTGCCTCTGTCATCAGCCTCTTGAGCTCAGTTTTTCCTTTTGGCCTTGACCTGGGTCCATTGTCCCAATCCCCTGCTTTCCCCATGGTTGCCCCACTCTGTTCAATTTTTACTTTTCTGATCACCCTCCTCAGCCACCATTTAGGCTCCTGGGCTGGTGGTGACAGCTTGGTGGGAGGAGGGAGGTATCAAGGATGACGGCTGGGCTTCTGGCTGTGTTACTGGATGAATGGAGATGACTGGGGAGGACAATCTGGGGTGTGAGAATGCAAACGTAGTATTAGACCTGTTGAATTTGAGGATCTGTAAGATAGCCCAGACATATCACCATCGTATCCATGTATGCCATTTCGGAGTGCTGTTTAGGAGCTGCAACATGTATGGCGCTGGGGCTGCGGAGGAGCCGTGGGTCAGGGGGATGTGGGCAGTAGTGTGTGGAGCCAGCTTCAGTGAGCCTGCTTCCCTTCCTTCCCTGTGTATCTGCTGCTTGCCTCTGGTGTGCTTCTCCCATAAGGGCACTAGAGGACAGCACACAACAGTGGAAATTGCCAGAACTTCAGGGTCACAGGTTCTGACTTGGAAAACTAGATGCTCAGCTGCGGTGTGAACTTAGCCTCTTTGGACCTCAGCATTTCCTTTTTTTTTTTTTTTTGAAACGGAGTCTCGCTCTGTTGCCCAGGCTGGAGTGCAATGCTGCGATCTTGGCTCACTGCAACCTCTGCCTCCTGGGTTCAAGCGATTCTCCTGCCTCAGCCTCTGGAGTAGCTGGGTTTACAGGCACAGGCCACCACGTGCATCTAATTTTTGTATTTTTAGTAGAGACGGGGTTTCACCATGTGACCGGGCTGGTCTCAAATTCCTGACCTCAGGTGATCCGCCCACCTCGGCCTTCTAAAGTGCTGGGATTATAGGTGTGAGCCACCCCGCCGGGCCTGGACCTCAGCATTTCTCATCCAAAAATGGTTTTGGTTTTTTTTTTTTTTTTGAGACGGAGTCTTGCTCTGTCTCCCAGGCTGGAGTGCAGTGGCGTGATCTCGGCTCACTGCAAGCTCCGCCTCCCGGGTTCCCGCCATTCTCCTGCCTCAGCCTCTCTGAGTAGCTGGGACTACAGGCGCCCGCCACCACGCCCGGCTAATTTTTTTTTTTGTATTTTTAGTAGAGACAGGGTTTCACCGTGGTCTCGATCTGCTGCCCTCGTGATCCGCCTGCCTCGGCCTCCCAAAGTGCTGGGATTACAAGCGGGAGCCACCGCGCCCGGCCCCAAAAATGGGTTTAACATGAGGTAAGATAACACAGTGGTTTAGAGTGTGAGTTCTGGAGCCACAGGATCTGAACTCATGCCCCAGCTCATACACGTACCTGCTGTGTGTTCCTTTGGCCAAGTTATTGAACTCCTCTGTGCCTCAGACACACCATCTGTAAAGTGTGGGTGATAGCTTCATGTGGTGATTACAACAGAGACCAGCACATGGTAAGTGCTAAACAGATGTTAGCTATTTTATATTAACCCCTTTCCTCACCTCCACACCCCACCCTCTGGCTCCCTGCCCTGCCATTCTGGGGCTGGGACTCTCAGAGGCAAGACCACTGCCTCTGAGAATAAGCCGAGCAAATTACTGGTGTTGACCATGACTGCCTATAACGTGTTGGGTTTATTATGTGCCTTAATCCATTTAATCCCCATAATAAGGCCAGCAGGGTGGCTCACACCTGCAATCCCAGCACTTTGGGTGGCCAAGACAGGAGGATCGCTTGAGCTCAGGAGTTCAGACCAGGCTGGGAAACAGCAAGACCTTGTCTCTGCCAAAAAAAAAAAAAAAAAAGGAAAAAAAAAAAGGAAAAAAAAAATTAGCTGAGACCATGGTGATGCATGCCCGTGGTCCCAGCTACTCAGGAGGCTGAGGCAGGAGGATCACTTGAGCCTGGGACGTCAAGGTTGCAGTGAGCAGTGATCATGCCATTGCACTCCAGCCTGGGTGACAGAGCAAAACCTGTCCCCCGAGCCAAAAAAAAAAAAAAACCCTCACAACAACTCAGTGAATGGATCCCAAACTCCCGTTTCACAGCTAAGAAAACAGAGGCTCAGAGATTTAAACCACTTGCCCACAAGCTAGTAAGTGGCAGAGGCTAGAGCTGAGCCCAAGTTCATTCTGGTTCAGAGCCTGAGCTCTTTGCAGTGGCTCCTCTGGGCCCCCCAGAAACTGGGCCCTTGGAGGCCGGGCACGGTGGCTCATGCCTGTAATCCTAGCACATTGGGAGGCCGAGGTGGGCGGATCACCTGAGGTCACGAGTTCGAGACCAGCCTAACCAACATGGAGAAACCCCATCTCTACTACAAATACAAAATTAGCCAGGCATGGTGGCTCATGCCTGTAATCCCAGCTACTCGGGAGGCTGAGGCAGGAGAATCGCTTGAACCTGGGAGGTGGAGGTTGCGGTGAGCCGAGATCGCACCATTGCACTCCAGCCTGGGCGACAAGAGTGAGAGACTCCGTATCAAAAAACAAAAAACAAAAAACTGTTACGCTGGTGGGGTGGGGGTCGCGGTGAGGGGGGGTGAGGGGCAAGCGAACAGGGCTCTGTACTGTGTGGGAGCTGTGGAGAGAGGTGCAGGGGGAGCCCCCTGGAACCCCAGGCTGCACTGTTAGACGGGAGGCCCCAGGGATTCCTGGGGTTCTCTGGCTTGAGCCAGTGCTGCACCCCATTGGCTGGGCCTAGAGGGAGCTGCAGGCTGAGGAATCCTATCTTGTGCCAGGTTGAGGCAGGGTCTGCTGGCTGGTTCCAAGTCCCTAGTAAAAGTATTTTCCAGAGTCTTTGTGCCAAAAGAAGCTTCACCCAACCCCCTCAATTTGCCAATGAGAAAATGAGGTGTGAGAGGGGAATGAGCTTAGTTGAGGTCACATGGTAAGTAAGGGGTGGGCCTTGGTGAATATGGAACTCTGCTTCCTCACCTGGCTCTGTGTGGTGTCAGGTTAAACCTGGGTTCAGATCCTGCCTTTACTGCTTGGTGCTTTGTGAGCCTGGACAAGTGACTCAGACTCTCTGGGGTTTAGTTTCTACATCAGTGAAATGCATTTATTCATTCAGCCCTTCTCTTGGCTGCACCCTCATCCCCCACCGTACTACTCCCTCACTGTTACACACACACACACACACACACACGCAAGGCTACACATGGCTGAGCTGAGGCTCCTGGTCACTCAGAGAGAGCACTGCAGCTCTGGCCACTGAACACCACCCCCACTTTCTGCCCACCCCAGCCAATGTCACTTCCAAGAGCCATTGTCTCTTGGAAGCCTTCCTAGAGAGCCCCCAGCTAGAAGGCTGTCCCCTATGCTAAGTCAAGGCCACCTGGGTCCCTGAGTGATCTTGACCTCCCCTGCTGCCTTTCCTGCCTTCAGACTGAAGCTCCCAGAGGGCAAGGTCTGTTCTGATTCATCCCTGAGTCCCCAGCACCCAGCCCAGGGCAGAGCCCAAAGGCTCTGGCTGGGAGTGTTTATGGAGGGGGTAAGTGAAGGAGGCCCCTCCAATTCTTCCCCTTTCTCAGGAGCCCATGACCACCAGCTTTGCCTCCCAAACCATCGATGTGGGAGAAAGTGCCCTGGAGGGAGGGTCAAACAGAACAGGGATGGAATCCTGGTCCAGCCTTTTCCTAACTACGTGAACTTGGGAAATGACCTCACTTCTCCGAGCTTCAGTTTCCCCTTCTATAGATAGCATTCCTGAGGAGGAGACATTTATGCTGAGAGCGGAAAGACCTAGATGGAAAGACTGAGAGGAAGAGTGTTCCAGGCAGGGTGAACAGCTGGTGCAAAGGCCCTGAGGTTGGGATAAGTTCAGCACGTTAGAGGAACAGGAAGGAAGCCAGTGTTGTCTGAGTGCAGTGAGCAAGGGGGAGAGGGACTTCTTTTAATCTTTTTTTTTGAGACAGAGTCTCGCTCTGTTGCCCAGGCTGGAGTGCAGTGGTGCGATCTCGGCTCACTGCAACCTCCACCTCCTGGGTTCAAGCGATTCTCTTGCCTCAGCCTCCTGAGTAGCTGGGATTATAGGTGCGCACCACCATGCCCGGCTAATTTTTGTATTTTTAGTGGAGTAGGAGTTTCACCATGTTGGTCAGGCTGGTCTCAAACTCCTGACCTCGTGATCTGCCCGCCTCGGCCTCCCAAAGTGCTGGGATTACAGGCGTGAGCCACCACGCCTGGCCGGGACTTCTTTTAATCTAAGGGATATGGGAACTGACTGGAGGGTGTTGAGCCAGGGAGTGGCCCTGGTTGCTGTATGGTGATTGCAGGAAAGCAATGCTCGCGCGGGGAGTCCAGATGAGAGATGATGGCACCTGGGGACATGGTGAGAAGTGGTCAGATCCATGAAATATTCCAGAGGCGGATCCCACAGGACTGGATGTAGAGGGTAAGGGAAGAGGGGACTTAGGGTATCCCTTGTTTCAGTTACTTATTGCTGAGAAACAAACTATCCCCAAAACTTAGTGGCATAAAACAACAATTATATATTATTTCTAAAAATTCTGTGGTTTGGCTGGGGCTCAGCAGGGCAGTTCTGGTTCCGCCTGGCTGATGCATGTGGCTGGGAGCTTAGCTGGGACTGGATCGCCCAAAATGGCTTGTCTTCCTCCATGGCCTCTCATCATTCAGGAGTCTAGCCGACCGTGTTTTAGCGTGGCAGCTGGCTTCCAAGAGGACAAGCCCCAGTGTTCACATGCTTATCAAGCCTCTGCTTGCTTCATGCTTCTTGGTGTCCCATTGCCAAACAAGTCCTACAGCCAAGCCCAGCGTCAACGTGGGAGGGGACCATACAAGACCATGGATCCATGGAGGCCTGGTTCATTGGAGGCCACCAGTGTAACAATTTAGCACCACCCCCTACGTTTGTGGCAGAAGGAAATGAATGAAATTCAAGGGTAGAGGGGAGTGGGTGGGGTTTGCCAGAGGTCATGGGGTGATGGTGCAGGGTCCTGCCCAGGACCTCCCAAATTAGACACAGGAGGACACTGGGGTTGGGAGAGTCAGCAGCAGTGGAGACACAAAGTCCCTGGCAGGTATGGTGAGGCAGGGTGGGGTGGGAGTGGGGATGGGGAGGGGGCAGTAATCGAGGTAGGGAGCCCAAGAGGTCTCCCTGAGCCCCTACTCTGTGCCTAGCCCTGGGCCAAGCACTGAGAGAACAGAACTCAGCGGGTGACCTTGGGGAGCCCACAGTGTGTGAGGACACAGAATAGGCCCAGAGATGCCAACACAACATAAGAGGCAACAGTTTAATGCTGCAGCGGAAGGTAATCCAGGGCCCGTGGGGTCCCAGGGGAGGGATTCCAGGAGTGCTTCTCAATTTGAGGAGGCACTAGAAAGTAGTTGTTGGTCAGACAAGGTGGTGCAGGGTGAGGTACTAGCCGCCTTCCATCCCTGGCAGCAATAGGTAAAAGCAGACACACAAGAGAAGGCCATCTGAAGAGAGGATTCTTCCCATTTTATGAATAAGCAAACTGAGGCTCTGAGTGAAGAAGTAACTCAACCCAGACCTGTCTCCCCACATCCTGGGCTTCTTTCCATCCTGTCCAATTCTTGCCTAAATCATAGGGAAAGTGAGGGAAGGGAGGACTGTCTGCAGAGCTGGCATGGGATGGGGAGGAGGTGCTGTGGGAGTGCCCCTCCCTCTGTCCTAAGCTTGTGCTACCTCCCCTAAGGAAGTCTTTTCTCACTGTGGGCAGAACCCTGTGAGGAGACATCAAGGGAGCTGGTGCCATGGACCGGGGATGGGCAGACCCAGACCTGTCCCCAAGGAGCCCCGAATCTGAGGAGGGAACCCCAGCCTTGCCTTCAGGCCCCCCTCTGTGGAATCCAGGCCTCAGAGGCTCCCTGTCTGAGGGGGCAGGGAAACATTGGTCTGATCTCAGGAACCCCAAGTCTACAGGGATGAAGGGGAACTGTGAAGGTCAGAAGCCATAGGTCAGGGCCAGGAAGAGCATGGAGTATCTCAGGTTGGTCTGAGCAGGGTTCCCTACCAAGTGGGGAAGGAGAGTCATTGCCAGGTTTAGCCCTTGGGGCTCAGGTTGGGGAATAGGAGGGAGTCTCGGAGCTCAGAGCCTGGTCTAGCTCAGCCTTGGTCTGAGTGACCTTGAGTTTGACCTACTCTTCTAGGCTGGTCCTGCGGGTCTCCAGGACTCTGCCAAGCAGAGCTGCAGCACAGGAGCTCAACGACACATAAGCCATCCCAGAGGAATATGAATGGTAGAAAAAAGGAAAATATACACGAGCCAGCTGAACTCTGGCCTTCTGCAGAAGGGAAAGGCAGCCCCACATTCGACCACAGCCTGCGCCCTGCTGTTCCTCCCCCCAGCATGTCTGGGGGCAGGGGTGGGTGGGGGTGGCTGCTATGTCCTCAGAAATGGGAGGAGGAGGATGGAAGGGATGGAGGGAGAAGAAGGGGAGGTCCTGGTATCTGGTGTGCTCACAGCAAAAAGCCTCTTTTCCTTGGAACTAGAGCCTGCTGTAGGGGGCTGGAAGCCAGCCTGAGAGCCTGGGGTCTCAGGAGGGGAGGGGACTGGGGGCAGGGCAGGCAGAATCTGGGAAAGAGAGGGAGATGGAGACAGAGACCTAGTCAGAAGAGACAGAAGGGAGAAAAAAGGCAGAAGCAGGTGTAGTGGGGGTGAGTACTGGTGCACACACTTAGGTAGGCAAGAAACAGGCTATTTTGAAAAACGCACTTAGAACCCTCATTCTACCTGGCTGTTGCGAAATCCAGTCTCCATCATTGTTGGGCTCTCTTAACCTGTGACAGCCCCTAGAGTTTGGCCAAGGCCCAGAAATGTTACAGAACCAGATATGAACAAGACCCTTCAGCCGGGTCCGATGGCTCACGCCTGTAATCCCAGCACTTGGGAGGCAGAGAGGGCAGATCACTTGAGGTTAGGAGTTCAAGACCAGCCTGGCCAATATGGTGAAACCCCATCTCTACTAAAAATACAAAAAGTAGCTGGGTGTGGTGGCAGGTGCCTGTAACCCCTCAGCTCGGGAGGCTGAGGCAGGAGAATCGCTTGAATCTAGGAGGTGGAGATTGAGGTGAGCCGAGATTGTGTACTCCAGCCTGGGCAACAAGAGCAAAACTCTGTCTCAAAAAAAAAAAAAAAAAAATGCACTGAGCATGTAGGAGAGATGGTTCTCCACAAAATATAAAGTCACTGTTACCAAAAGTAGGACAAATGGATGCTTGGAAGGCAAAAGCCACAGCTGCCTACTCCATCATCCTTGACTTCCCTTTCTACTGTAGGTTTCCTTGGTTATTCCCTACACTTCACTGTTCACTTCCTTCATAGCACATATGACCTTATTTGTGTAGACTCTATGGCCTTCCTCTCTTGCCCTGGCTTCAGAGTGCTCAGAGGGCAGGGGTCTTGCCTGTCTTCATCACTGCTACATCCCCAGCACTTGGAGCAGTGTCTGCACACAGTAAGCGCTTAATAAAGGCTTGTGGCAGGAATGAACTTGCTGGAGAGCCAGGCTCTCATGCTTTCTTTTTCATTTCAACTTCTTTTATTATTATTATTATTTTTTTTTTGGAGAAGGGGGTCTTGCTCTGTCACCCTGCTGAAATGCAGTGGCACCATCATAGCCCACTGCAGTCCCAACCTCCCAGGCTCAAGCAATCCTCCTCCCTCCGCCTCCCTAGTAGCTGGGACTACAGGAGCGTGCCACCACACCCAGCTAATTAAAAAAAAAAATTTCTTTTGGCTAGGCACGGTGATTCATGCGTGTAACCCCAGCACTTTGGGAGGCCGAGGCAGTGGATCACCTGAGGTCAAGAGTTCGAGACTAGCCTGGCTAACATTGTGAAGCCCTGTTTCTACTAAAAATACAAAAAATTAGCCCAGCATGGTGGCACGCTCCTGTAATCCCAGCTACTCGGGGAGGCTGAGGCAGGATAATCACTTGAACCAGGGAGGCAAAGGTTGCAGTGAGCTGAGATCACGCCATTCTCCCTCTCAAAAAAAAAAAAAAAAAAATTTGTAGAGGCCGGGCACAGTGGCTCACGCCTGTAATCCCAGCACTTTGGGAGGCCAAGGCAGGCAGGTTACTTGAGATCCGGAGTTCTAGACCAGCCTGGCCAACATGGTGAAACCCTGTCTCTACAAAAATACAAAAATTAGCTGGGCATGGCAGCGTGCACCTATAATCCCAGGTGCTCAGGAGGCTGAAGCGGAATCACTTGAACCCAGGAGGCAGAGGTTGCAGGGAGCCAAGATTTCGCCACTGCATCCCAGCCTGGGCAGCAAAGCGAGACTTCGTCTCAAAAAAAAAAAAAAAAATTCTCCTTTCAGCTCAGAGGAGGCCAAGGTGCAACTTTCTTTGGTCGTCCAGAATCCGGGTTCATCCGACACCAGCCGCCTCCCCAGCGCCGCCGAAGTTTGACCCCAACGAGATCAAAGTCATATACCTGAGGTGCACCAGGGGTGAAGTTGGTGCCACTTCTGTGCTGGCCCCCAAGATCGGCCCCCTGGGTCTGTCTCCAAAAAAGGTTGGTGATGACATTGCCAAGGCAACGGGTGACTGGAAGGGCCTGAGGATTACAGTGAAACTGACCAGTTAGAACAGACAGGCCCAGATTGAGGCGGTGACTTCTGCCTCTGCCCCGATCATCAAAGCCCTCGAGGAACCACCAAGAGGCAGAAAGAAACAGAAAAACATTCAACACAGTGGGAGTATCACGTTTGATGAGATCTTCAACATTGCTCGACAGATGCAGCACCAATCTTTTTTTGTTTTTTTGTTTTTTTTTTTTTTTTGAGACGGAGTCTCGCTCTGTCGCCCAGGCTGGAGTGCAGTGGCATGATCTCCCGCTCACTGCAAGCTCTGACTCCTGGGTTCACCCCATTCTCCTGCTCGGCCTCCCGAGTAGCTGGGACTACAGGCGCCCGCCACCACGCCCGGCTAATTTTTTATATTTTTAGTAGAGATGGGGTTTCACCGTGTTAGCCAGGATGGTCTTGATCTCCTGAACTCGTGATCCACCCACCTCGGCCTCCCAAAGTGCTGGGATTACAGGCGTGAGCCACCGCACCCGGCCTGCAGCACCAATCTTTAGCCAGAGAGTTCTCTGGAACCATTAAAGAGATCTGGGGGACTGCCCACTCTGTGGGCTGTAATGTTGATGGCCGCCACCCTCATGACATCATAGATGACATCAACAGTGGTGCTGTGGAATGCCCAGCCAGTTAAGAAGCACAAAGGAAAATATTTTAATAAAGGATCATTTGACAACTGGTGAAAAAAAATTATTTTTGTAGAGATAGGGTCTCACTCTGTTGCCCAGGCTAGTCTGGAACTCCTGGGCTCAAGCAATCCTCCTGCCTTGGCCTCCCAAAGTATGAGGATTACAGGTGTGAGCCACTGCTCCCAGGCCCAAAAATTCTTGACCTTGATTTCTCAGCCAGATCTGCTGTTTCTTGGTTTTCCCCATTTCAGACAAGGGTACCCTAATCCACCCTTCTGCTTCATCCACAAAGCCAGAGGGCATTCTCTCATCCCCACACTAATCCATGTATAAGTCCTTTTGTTCACCTCCAAATAAAACTCAAACCCATCCCCCAACCCAGCCATTGCCAGCACGCCTGGCACCATCCCCTCTCAGCTGGGATTATGGCAGTAATCTGCTAACTGGTCTCCTTCATACCCTTCTTCCTCCCTTTTAGTCCATTCATTTTACACAGCAAACAGCATGATCTTTTAAAAACAAATCAGATCATGTTGATCCCCAACTTAAACCATTTAAAGGCTTCCCCTGCAATTAGAGTAAAATCTGAAATCCTCACCCTGGCCTTCAGGCCCAAGCTGTGTCTCTATCTTAGTCCTCCTCACTTTCCTGCTGGCCCACCAGGCACTGCACACACTGATTTTTCTGCCTCAGGGCCTTTGCACTTCCTATTTCTGCTGCTGGGAAATCTCACTCCCCAATTCCACATGCCTGGTTCCTGCTCATCTTTCAGGTCTCGGCTTAAATGTCACTAAAGGAGAACATTTAATACCTCCCTGACTCCCTTTTCTATCATGTCACTAGCTTATTCCTTGATCATGATTTCTAGGGAAGAACTCTGGAGGCACACTACCAGGGTATTGAATCCTATTTCCACTGCTCCTTGACCATGTGACCTTAGCTATTCATCTCTCTGCCCTTCAGTTTCCTCATCTGCAAAATATAGTACACTATATGATCAGTACTGGCACAGAGGAAGCACTAAGTAAATATTTTAATTAAAAAAAAAAAATGTTAGGCCAGGCTCATGCCTGTAAACAAATTTTTTTTAGAGACAGGGTCTCTGTCATCCAGGCTGGAGTGGAGTGGTGCGATCATAGCTCACTGCAGCCTCAAAATCCCGGGCTCAAGTGATCCTCCCATCTCAGCCACCTGAGTAGCTGGGACTACAGGAACATGCCACCATGCCTGGCTAATGTTTTTATTTTTATTTTTGCAGACATGGGGTCTTGCTTTGTTGCAACTTGAACTCTTGGCTTCAAGCGATCCTCCTGCCTCAGCTTCCCCAAGTGCTGAGATTATAGGCATGAGCCACCATGCCTGGCCTTAAATATTTTTTAAATATTTATTTATTTGTTTAGAGATAGGGTCTCACTCTGTCACCCAGGTTGGAGTACAGTGGTGCAATCATAGCTCACTGCAGCCTCAAACTCCTGGGCTCAAGCAATCCTGCCTCAGACTCCTGAGTAGCTAGGACTATAGCTGTGAGTCACTGTGCCCAGCCATAAATATTAGAAGGTATTTTATTATTCCCTCATGGTACATTTCTTGGGATTTAACTATTTTGATTTCTGATATGTAAGCTTTGTGGAAACAGGGATTGCATTGCACCTCTTGTATTTACTGCTGTGCCTCTAGCACCTTGCACAGTGGCTGGTGCATAGTAGGTGCTTAATGACATTGAATGAATGCATGAAAACAGATGTGACCTCAGCCCTTATGGAACTGACGTTGCCCCTACTTGCCCTTCAAGATATGGCTATTTTAGAGGTGTGAAAACTGAGTCCCTAAAGGTGGGGTGATTTGGCTGGGCGCGGTGGCTCACGCCTGTAATTACTTTGGGAGGCCAAAGCGGGTGGATCACTTGAGGTCCGGAGTTCAAGACCAGCCTGGCCAACAGGGTGAAACCCCGTCTCTCCTAAAAAAAAAAAAAAAATACAAAAATTAGCCGGGCGTGGTGGCAGGCACCTGTAATCCTAGCTACTCGGGAGGCTGAGGCAGAGAATCACTTGAACTGGGGAGGTGGAGGTTGCAGTGAGCCGAGATCGCACCACTGCGCTCCAGCCTGGGTGACAGAGTGAGGCTTTGTCTCAAATAAAAAAAAAAAAAAAAAAAAAGGAGGGGTGATTTGAGTAATGCTTCAAGGGAGAAGGTATAATTTCTACTTATCAGAAACGTGGTAAGTTTCTCTTCCTCGGGGCTGTCTACAGAAGTGGGAGCCATCTTCTCAGCATCATGGCCACCGTCACACCCCTCAGGAAGCCCAAGATCGTCAAAATGAGGACCAAGAAGTTCACGTGGCATCATAAACAGTCTGATGGATGGAGCAGACTGTTAGGTGAAAATTAAGTGTAACTGACAGAAACCTAGCGTTATTGGCAGTGGGGTACAGGGAAGATTCAAGGGCCAAATCTTGATGCCCAGCATTGGGCATAGGCAGAACAAGAAAACCAGGCACATGCTGTCCTGTGGGTTCTGGAAGTTCCTGGTCCACAATGTCAAGGAGCTGCAAGTTCTGCTGATCTGCAGCAAATCTTACTCTGCTGAGACTGCTCGCAATGCTTCCCCCAAGAACCACAAAACCTGAGTGGAAAGAGCAGCATAACTAGCCCCCAGAGTCTCCAACCCCAATTCCAGACTGCACAGCAAAGAAAATGAATAGACGGCTCACTTGCACGCATGCTTTATTCATGTTTAAATAAAACCATGAAAACTGCAAAAAAAAAAGTAACACCAAAAATGTGATGAAGCATCAAAAGCACGTGGAACCTGCTACCGCCACTGTGAACACAAGTCATAGCCTTTTATTCTAGGAATAATAACTAGGGCAAAGCTTTCTTCACAAAAGAAATCAAACACAGAGAAATCTGGGCTCCCTGTATAGAGCAGCAGGATAGATGGATTGTAGTGCTGTTGACTGAGATGACATTGACACTGCAATTGTGCCTTCCTGAGGAAGACATCCAGTCCCCTATTCAAGTAATTGGCACCCACACCAACATTTTGTTCATGTCATATTTAGGAATCCAGAGGCCTCATTTAAAAAAAAAATTTTTTGAAACAGGGTCTTACTGTGTTGCCCAGGCTGGAGAGCAGTGGCACAGTCTCGGATCACTGCAGCCTCGACCTCCTGGGCTCAAGCGATCCTCCCACCTCAGCCTCCTGAGTAGCTGGGGCTACAGCCATGTGCAACCATGCCCAGCTAATTTTTAAACTTTTCTGTAGAGACGGGGTCTCCTTATGTTACCCAGGCTGGCCTCAGATTCCTGGGCTTAAGTGATTTTCCTACCTCAGCCTCCCAAAGTGCTAAGATTACAAGCATAAGCCACTGCGCCTGGCTTCCAGAGGCCTCATTTTACAAATGCAGGAACAGAGACTCAGAGAGGTGAAGGACTTCTCAGGTCCACACAGTGAATTAAGCCCAAGTCTTCTGGCTTCTAGGAAAGATTTCTTTATTCTTTTCTTTTCTTTTTGAGATGGAGTCTTGCTCTGTCACCCAGGCTGGAGTGCAGTGGCGCAGTCTTGATCTCAGTTCACAACAATCTCTGCCTTCCGGGTTCAAGCGATTCTCCTGCCTCAGCCTCCCGAGTAGCTGGGATTACAGGCAAGCGCCACCACGCCCAGCTAATTTTTGTATTTTTAGTAAAGATAGGGTTTCACCGTGTTGGTCAGGCTGGTCTCAAACTCCTGACCTTGCGATCTGCCCGCCTCGGCCTCCAAAGTGCTGGTATTACAGGTGTGAGCCACCGCGCCCGGTGGAAAGATTTCTCTAAGCCCTAATTGATATAAAAGCTTTTTGTTTGTTTGTTTGTTTGTTTGAGACAGAGTCTCACTCTGTCGCCCAGGCTGGAGTGCAGTGGTGCGATCTCGGCTCACTGCAACCTCCACCTCCCGGGTTCAAGTGATTCTCCTGCCTCAGCCTCCAGAGTAGCTGGGATTACAGGTGTGCACCCTCACACCCAGCTTTTTTTTTTTTAATTAGAAAAAGCATTTATTTCTGCTCCTTTCATACATCTTATTGTTCAGGAAACAGTCTTACATACAATTCTGAAATAATCTACCATCGCACACTCTGGTTAAAGCGAAGCACCATAGATAAAGCTGATCAGCTGTCCAGAGTCCTCAGCTGATGTAATCTTGCTTCTTGATTTTATGTTAATTTCTGAAAATCGGAAATGTCATCTCTAAAAAATGCTAAGGGGGTTGTAAAAAATAATCCCTTTACTTGATATTATAGTTGAGATATAGAGTATATTTTCTTTAAGAACTGAAAAACTAAGAAGAAAATGCCACTCAACATCGTTGGTACAGCAATAGGTCAGCAGGAAAAAAAAATACTGTGATAAACTTCTCTTTAATACCAAGAAGAAATTCTAATCCAAGCTTCAATACGCTTCCTGTTTTTTCACTAGATATGTCTTTTATTGCTGCTCTTCATTCTTTTCCACATTTCATATTAGAGGATTGGTACAGCCTTTAAAACTTCATTGACAAGAAAAAATCCAGTATCCACTGATTTCTTCTCAAAGGCACTCTAACCCATCAGATAGCTCGGCAGTTTCATTCTCATGAATACTCTAGCCATGAAAAAACTCAATAGGACACAGACGAATCCAATGAATAGAATAAGAAATCTATTGAGTTTTGGGATATTTGGTGCATTCGATTGGTCCAGGATTATGAAACCTAAACCTCCCATTGTAAACAGGAAGCTGGATGCAAGTCCTTCCATAATATATTGTCCATTTACTCTATAGGCAAAGAAAGCTACTGGCCTCTGATGCCCACGTTCCTCAGTCACAGAGCCAACATGTGGAGGTTCAACAATAACATCATAAATAATTCCTCCGGTGATGAGGAAGTAAGACGCCACCACCAGAGCATACAGTCATGGTCAACGGCACGTGCAGCCAGGGCGGCTTCTTCAGCTGCAGGTTAGGACATTCGAGCGCTAAGAACAGGACATGGTGCAAAATCTCCATGTTGGTTGCATCAAGGCAAAACCTCTTTATTTTATTTATTTATTTATTTATTTATTTATTTATTTATTTATTATTATTATTGAGACGGAGTTTCACTCTCATCCAGGCTGGAGTGCTGTGGTGCAATCTCAGCTCACTGCAATCTCTGCCTCCCAGGTTCAAGAGATTCTCCTGCCTCAGCCTCCCAAGTAGCTGGGACTACAGGCGTGTGCCACCATGCCCGGCTAATTTTTGTATTTTTAGTAGAGATGGGGTTTCACCACTTTGACGAGGCTGATCTTGAACTCCTGATCTCAGGTGATCCACCTGCCTCGGCCTCCCAAAGTGCTGGGATTACAGGCGTGAGCCACCGTGCCCGACCCATATAAAAGCTCTTGATATAACAATGGAGAGAAAGGAGTGAGGAGGAAGAGAAGAATGAGGAAGCATTGAATCAGGTGTTCACTGGCAGGCGGGAACACTGACAGGTGTGTAGGGCAACCAGAGACCTTGAGGGGAGGGCAGGGGAGTCTGTTAAGGAAAGGGAAGGTGGAGGCTGGGGCCTGACTGGGTTATTTTTGGAGCTGCTATCTTTGTCTGCATCTGCTAAATTATTAAACTGAGATCACTTCCTAGAGGGTGCCAGGCCAGGTTGCTAGGGAGAGGCTGAAAGGGAGAGGTTGGATCTCTTAGCAGAGGCCTCAAATATTCTAGGCTGGGATGCACATAGACTCCTTAGGCCTTGACCCCTTCTCCACCCCACTCTCAGCTAATGGAGGGGATTGGGGATCCTGCTTGGGGCCACGGCCACAGTCACTGTCCCCTCCACAGGGCTGTCTCTTCTGGCTGTTGTCCTGGAGGCAATAGATACATACTGCACCAGACTCTGGAACCTGGTCCCATCTCAGCTGCCTCTTCTCTTTCAGGGTCTCAAACTCAGGCCACAGGCTTTGAGTCAGATAGATACAACCAGATATGACCATAGATATGTGAGATCTTGGGCATATCCTTGCATGTATCAATGGCCTTGTCTATGCCATAGATATTAGCCGTTCCACTCCTCAGATGAAAACCCTGAAGTTCAGAGAACAAAGGTGCCTCTCTCAGGGTTGCATAGCTAGAAAAGGACTGAACTTCGATTCAAACATAAGTCTTTCTGATTTCAGCCTCCTTTCCTCTATTCTGTCTTTTTCTTCTTTTTTTTTTTTTTAACTTTTTTGAAATGGAGTTTCGCTCTTGTTGCCCAGGCTGGAGTGCAATGATGTGATTTCGGCTCACTGCAACCTCTGCCTCCTGAGTTCAAGCAATTCTCCTGCCTCAGCCTCCCAAGTAGTTGAGATTACAGGCGTGCACCAACACACCTGGCTAATTTTGTATTTTTAGTAGAGACGGTGTTTCACCATGTTGGTCAGGCTGGTCTTGACCTCCTGACCTCAAGTGATCCACCTGCCTCGGCCTCCCAAAGTGCTGGGATTACAGGCGTGAGCCACCGCGCCAGCCTTTTTCTTTTCTTCTTCTTCTTGTTTTCTTTTTGTTTTTTTTTTAAGAGACAGGGTCAGCTGGGTGAATACTAAGAATACAAAAATCAGCCAGGCGTGGTGGTGGGCGCCTGTAATCCCAACTACTCAGGAGGCTGAGGCAGGAGAATTGCTTGAACCTGGGAGGCGGAGGTTGCAGTGAGTTGAGATCGCACCATTGCACTCTAGCCTGGGTGACACAGTGAGACTCTGTCTCAAAAAAAAAAAAAAAAGAGAGGGAGGGTCTTTCTGTGTCTCCCAGGCCGGAGTGCAGTGGTGCAGAGGCTGCTCACTGCAGCCTCAAACTCCTGGGCTCAAGGGGTCCTCCCACCTCAGCTTCCCATGTAGCTACAGGCGTGCACCACCAAATCTGGCTAATTTTTAAAATTTTTCGTAGAGACAGAGAGTCTTGCTATGTTGCCCAGGCTGGTCTCAAACTCCTGGCCTGAAGTGATCCTCCCATCTTGGCCTCCCAAGGTACAGGATTATAGGCCTGAGCCACTGTGCTTGGCCTATTCTTTTTTTTTTTTTTTTTTGAGATAAGGTCTTGCTCTGTCACCCAGGCTGGAGTGCAGTGGCAAGAGACAGGTCACTGCAGCCTCGACTTCCTGGGCTCAAGTGATCCTCCCACCTAAACCTCCTGAATAGCTGGGACTACAGGCATGCACCACCATGCCCAGGTAATTTATTTTTATTTTTCATAGAGATGAGGTCTCACTATATTTCCCAGGCTGGTCTTGAACTCTAGGTGCTCAAGTGATCCTCCTGCCTCAGTCTCCCAAAGTGCTGGGATTACAGGCATAAGCCACCTTGCCTGACAGCCTATTCTTTTTTAGTATTTTAGTATTTTATCTGTTTTCCAGATTTTCTGCAAAAGGAATGTACTTTATAACTTTTATAAAGATCAGAAAAACACAATAATCATTATAGTTATGGACGGATTTCTTCATTCCAGATGTTGTGTTTGCTGGGCTGGATGTGCACTAACAGGTGGTAGACTGTGGCTCCTGTCCACTCTGAGAGTGTGGTACTCAGGCCAGTTAAGAAAGCTGACAAGAAGCTGGGCATGGTGGCTCACGCCTGTAATCCCAACACTTTGGGAGGCTGAGGCAGGCGGATCGCTGGAGGTTGGGAGTTCGAGATTAGCCTGACCAACCTGGAGAAACCCCGTCTGTACTAAAAATACAAAATTAACCGGGCGTGGTGGCTCATGCCTGTAATCCCAGCTACTCGGGAGGCTGAGGCAGGAGAATCGCTTGAATCTGGGAGGCAGAGGTTGTAATGAGCCGAGATTGCACCATTGCACTTCAGCCTGGGCAACAAGAGCAAGACTCCGTCTCAGAAAATAAATAAATAAATAAATAAATAAATAAATAAATAAATAAATAAATAAATAAATAAATAAATAAAATAAAAAAGAATAAATGAATGAATGGAGAAGGGGACTCTCCATTCTCAGCAAGCTCTACCCTTGTGTTATTTTTCTTTTCTTTCTTTCTTTATTTTTTTTGAGACGGAGTCTCTCTCTGTTGCCCAGACTGGAGTGCAGTGGCGCAATCTCGGTTCATTGCAACCTCTCCCTCCTGGGTGCAAGCAATTCTCTGTCTCAGCCTCCCAAGTAGCTGGGATTACAGGCGCCCACGACCATGCCCAGCTAACTTTTTTGTATTTTTAGTCTTGAACTCCTGACCTCGTGATCTACCCGCCTCTGCCTCCCAAAGTGCTGGGAATACAGAGTGAGCCACCGCACCCGGCCTACCCTTGTGTTATTTTTCTTTTTCTTTCTTTCTTTTTTAATGGAGTCTTGCTCTGTTGCCCAAGCTGGAGTGCAGTGGTGTGATCTTGGTTCACTGCAACCTCCGCCTCCTGGGTTCAAGTGATTCTGCTTCAGCCTCCCGAGTAGCTGGAATTATAGGCATGCACCACTACGCCCGGTTAATTTTTCTATTTTTAGTAGAGATGGGGTTTCGCCATGTTGTTCAGGCTGGACTCGAATTCCTGACCTCAGGTGATCAGCCTGCCTTGGCCTCCCAAAGTGCTAGGATTAGAGGTGTGAGCCACTGTGCCCGGCTGTGTTATTTTTCTTTTCTCTCCCTTTCCTTTTCCCCCTCCCCTCCCCTCCCCTCCCCTTCCTTTCCCTTCCCTTCTTTTCTTGCTTTCTTTTTTTTTTGACACGGTGTCTTGCTCCTGTTGCCCAGGCTGGAGTGCAATAGAGCAATCTCAGCTCACTGCAACCTCCGCCTCCCAGGTTCAAGCGATTCTCCTGCCTCAGCCTCCTGAGTAGCTGGGATTACAGGTGTGCACCACCACGCCCGGCTAATTTTTGTATGTGTATTTTTATTTATTTATTTATTTATTTATTTATTTATTTATTTATTTATTTATTTATTTACTGGGACGGAGTCTCACTCTGTCACCAGGCTGGAGTGCAGTGCCATGATCTCAGCTCACTATAACCTCCACCTCCCGGGTTCAAGTGATTCTCCTGCCTCAGCCTCCTGAGAAGCCGGGACTACAGGTGTGCCCCACCACACCCAGCTAATTTTTTGTATTTTTAGTAGAGATGGGGTTTCACCACGTTGGCCAGGCTGGTCTTGAACTCCTGATCTCAGGTGATCCATCTGCCTCGGCCTCCCAAAGTGCTGGGATTACAGGCGTGAGCCACCGTGCACGGCCTAAATGTTTCAATTCAGACAAATGTTTATTGAGTGCCTTATGGGGCCAGGCACTCTGCTTGACTTCAGGGGATTCTAGTGATAAGCAAAACCAGTCAAGGGGGAGATACTATTAATAATTAAACAATAAACAAATACATATATATGACTCATGGGAAATACCACAGAGGATAGCAACATGGAGCATTGTCAGAGAACAGGGAGGCAAGGAGTGACCATGGAGTGGGTCATATCTGTGTTTGAATTCTTGCTTGGCCATGTACCTGCTGTGTGAACTCAGGCAAGCTTCTTCACTTCTCTGGACTTTGGTTTCTCATCAGGAAGAGAAGGCTATCAGTCTCCCTTTCTTAGGGATGATATCACGAGACAGAGAACATTCATTCCTCCAATAAATATATACTGTGCATCTTCTCCCACTCAGATAAAATTACTTGCCCAAGGTCACCCAGATGGGCAGTGTGTGTTGGTTTTGAACCCAGGTCTGACTGGTTCTCTGGATCTGGCCAGTGGTGGGGGGTGGGGATAAGTCCTAGTCTTCTTCCCCTGAATCAGTCCTTCAGGAGTTAGGAGCAGTGATCTGCCTCATGAAGGCAAAACACCTGTCCATCTCCCCACCACCATGGCAACGAGGGGCTTCTGCCCTGAGAAAGACCTACGATTTCATGATACGAAAGAGACTGTTCAAAGAGACACCATCATTCAGCAGGGCAAGCCTCCTTGCTGGGGGCAACCTGGTAGCTCCTGAGCCTCCCTCATCTTCACTGAGCCCCTCCAACTCTCTGAGTTCCCATGCCCCTCACTGAACCTCCCTTCCCCCATGGCGAGCCTCCGCCAGCAACTTTGCACACACTCAGCCCCTTCCCCCTACTGAGCCCCAGCACAATCACTGAACAGCTCTTCTTCCCCTCTGACTGAGTCATCCTTCCAAGCCCTCCCCTTCCCCTCACTGAGTCTCCACCACCCCTGGTCACTGGGCACCGTGCTTCTGACCCCCTCCCTCCCCCAACCCCTCCCCCAACCCCTCCACCCTTCCTCTTTCACTGAGCCTGGCGCCTCTCACCCACCCGCCTTCCTCTCCCAGCCGCTTCTGAGCTGCCTCTTTGGAGCCCAACTGTCTCGCCCACGAGACCCCATCACTCAGTGTCACTCAGTCTAAGACACCTGAAAGCACTTAGAGAACGTGTGTTCGTGGGGGGAGGATGAGGCTCTGTCATCATCCCGCACATCATGCCAGCATGCCATCTTCCTCCCCTTCAGGCTGCAGCAGTCACACTGGCCACAGCTTCCGCAGGTCCTCCTGAGCCCAGGGTCTGCTGCGGTCCTTCCCAATCGGGTTCAGAGCTGGTTTCTGGACCCCTGGCCCTTGCCCCCACCCACCACAGAGACCTCCCATCTCTGATGCCACCTTCAAGTAGATGGAAACTGAGGCAGGCCCATGGTGTCTGGGCCAGTGTTTGGTATGGCAGGGTCATTTCTGTTGGGGGAAAAGTGGGCAGGGTTCCATTCTATCATTTTGTCAGGGCCAGATGAGAAGCGTCAGATAAAGTCCCACATAAGGAACGTCCCTCCACCAAGAGGACTAGACCTAGGTATCTGAGCCCCCAGAGGGCATGAATGGCTGAGCTCGTGCATTTCTGTCCAGATTCAAAAATCTGGATTCAGCCACCAGTCAGCAATAAGACATTGGGCAAAGCACTACTGCCCTTCAGGGTCTCAGTTTCCCCTTCTTTATTTTTTATTTTTATTTATTTTTTGAGACTGAGTCTTGCTCTGTCGCCCAGGCTGGAGTACAGTGGCACAATCTCTGCTCACTGCAACCTCTGCCTCCCGAATTCAAGCGATTCTCCTCCCTCAGCCTGCTGAGTAGCTGGAACTACAGGGGTGCGCACCACATCTGGCTAATTTTTTTGTATTTTCAGTAGAGACAGGGGTTTCACCATGTTGGCCTGGCTGGTCTAGAACTCCTGACTTTAGGTCATCCACCCACCTTGGTCTCGCAAAGTCCCGGTATTACAGGCGTGAGCCACCGCGCCCCGCCAGTCAGTTCCCCGCCCCCGCACCCACCCCACCCCCGGCTTTTTTTTTTTTTGAGACGGAGTCTTGCTCTGTCGCCCAGGCTGGAGTGCAATGGCGCGATCTTGGCTCACTGCAGCCTCCACCTCCCAGGTTCAAGTGATTCTCCTGTCTCAGCCTACCGAGTAGTTGGGATTACAGGCGCCCATCAGACGACTGGCTAATTTTTTTGTATTTTTAGTAGAGATGGGGTTTCACCATGTGGGTCAGGCTGGTCTTGAACTCCCGGCCTCAGGTGATCCGCCCGCCTCGGCCTCCCAAAGTGCTGGGATTACAGGCGTGAGCCACCGTGCCCGGCCAGTTAGTTTCCCCCTCTTTAAAAGGTGTAGGAACACCCGCTGGGAGGAGTAAACACGAGCGGGGCAGGGAAAGAACTTTGCACACCGTGGGGTCCGGGGCTCCTCTGTGATGCCACCAAGGTTTGCAGGCTCAGCGGCAGCGCTGAGGTATTTGTTCTGCGAATAAAGGGCTCTACCTATCGTGGAAGCAGCCCAGCCAGATCCCCGTCCCACCCGGACGGCAGTCGCCCCTCTGCGTTAACCCTTCCACTGCCCTAGTGAGGTGGGAAAGGGGGTCCTGGAGAGCCCTGTGGCCCAGGAGAGACCGGGCAGAATTGATTCGGCCAAGGGCAGCATGAGGTGTGGGAGGAGCACTGCACAAGGGGTCAAGCCTCCTGCGTTCTAGCCCAGGCTCTCATCGCACATAGGCCTTAGGCAAGACACTCCCCCGGATGGAGACCGGATTCCATGATTTTCTAAACACCAGCTACCAGAGCTTATGACTCTGAGCGGCCAAACCAGGGAAGATGAGGCTCCTTTTGCACCCAAAATTTGGGGAGAGGCGAAAGGGGACCGGATGTCCTAGCGGGGCAGAATCAGGCGAAGGGCAGGACCTGAAGGGTTTGGGGAATGCCCTGGATGTGCAGCGCGGGGGACGGATTCAGTGCGTGCCCGTCTCTGATTGGCTGTGCCGCCCGTCGCTCCGCCCCGTGTTCTATAAGATGCACGGACAGCGGGCGCGGCTCTGGGTTGGGGGCTGTGGCCGTGTCTGGCTCTTCAGGTGTGCGGTGCTTATCCTCCCTGCGCACCTACAGCCGCAGACCGCCGGGGGGCGGGGGATGCCGGGCTGCCGCATCAGCGCCTGCGGCCCGGGGGCCCAGGAGGGGACGGCAGAACCAGGGTCGCCGCCGCCGCCCCGGGATCTCATGCCGTCCTCTCAGCCCCCGCCCCCAACTCCGACCTTGACCCCTACCCCGACCCGGGGTCAGTCCCCGCCGCTGCCTGACGCAGCCGGGGCTTCGGCAGACGCGGCCGAGGGCCAGGAGCTGCAGCGCTGGCGCCAGGGCGCTAGCGGGGTCGCGGGGCTCGCCGGCCCCGGAGGGGGCTCTGGCGCGGCGGCGGCGGGGACGGGGGGCCGCGCGCTGGAGCTGGCCGAAGCACGGCGGCGGCTGCTGGAGGTGGAGGGCCGCCGGCGCCTGGTGTCGGAGCTGGAGAGCCGCGTGCTGCAGCTGCACCGCGTTTTCTTGGCGGCGGAGCTGCGCCTGGCGCACCGCGCGGAGAGCCTGAGCCGCCTGAGCGGCGGTGTGGCGCAGGCCGAGCTCTACCTGGCGGCTCACGGGTCGCGCCTCAAGAAGGGCCCGCGCCGCGGCCGCCGCGGCCGCCCCCCCGCGCTGCTGGCCTCGGCGCTGGGCCTGGGCGGCTGCGTGCCCTGGGGCGCTGGGCGACTGCGGCGCGGCCACGGCCCCGAGCCCGACTCACCCTTCCGCCGCAGCCCGCCCCGCGGCCCCGCCTCCCCGCAGCGCTGACCTCCACGCCCGGACCCCTGGCCACCCCGAGAAGCTTCGTCGAGGTGCCGACCGACCGACTGATCGCGGACGCCGGCTAGATGGACTACGGATCCGCAGGAAGAGACAGTGGGGGGCCAGGGGCCCAGTAGAGGAGGCTGAGGTGCGGTCTTAGCGGCTGGTGCGTTCGAGGGTTAGGGCGTGTGGGGGGCTGGTCCAGGGCCCGGGAACTCCTTTCCCTGGAGCTTCTGCCGTCTGCTGGGTCCCTAGTAAAGCTGCCACTTTCTGTTCCCGCCTCTCCCCGACCATCTGGGTAGTGAGAGGTGGTAGCACCAAGTCTCCATTGTAAGAGTTGTACTCTTGAGGGGGCTCAGATCCCAGGAACGGGTTGGCGGCAAACTTTTACCATTTGGAACCTGCCGCACGGATGCAGCACCCCCCATCCTCACCCCCACTTGCGTGGCCTTTCCCCGGCCCCTCGAAGCTGTGAGCAGTCTTGCCCTTGAGGATGCTGCTTCCTGGCGCCGCCCAGCTCCGTGCCTTCGGGAAGTCAGAATAATGAGGCCCCAGGATGGGGTGGGGGCTGGCACAGGGCTGTACCACTGAATTCCCCCTCTAGGCCTGTTTCACCTCTGGGGAGACGGAATCCCAGAGCGGTTTAGGGTTTGTTCTCTTCATACTTAGGCCCTTCTTCTTCTAGGAGACAGCTTTTCTTATGCCGTCATGCAGGTTCGCTAAAATTACGGCCTGACTCATAACCAGGACAGGATGTCTGGCATCTGCTCACCCAGGGATCCTTACATAGCAGAACCTAGAGGCTTAACTCCCGACCTGTCACTAAGATGGTTCGGCCAGGGTGGAACCAGGTGATACCCTTTAACAGGCCCCAAGGGGGCAGGTATGGCATCAGCTTCCAGAAAGGGGGGACTTAAAGAGCCAGATGTGAGGTTAGATATGCTTCTCTTCCTGTCCAGATGCCCTTCAGCCTGCCATTCCTCTGTCCCGTCTGTGAATGACCTGGCTACCGCATTGCTGCTCACCAGCTGAGTTAATGTCACTCTCACTTATCAGTCTGCGAAGTGGATCTCTTAACCTCCCAGAGGGGCTGTGGTGTTGTTAACCCAGGGCAGAGGTCCTTCTTCTTCCTCACTAAATCATGGAAAGATAATTTATTTTTTTGTTGTTGTTTGTTTGTTTTGAGACAGAGTTTCGCTCTTGTTGTCTAGCCTGGAGTGCAATGGTGCGATCTTGGCTCACCGCAACCTCTGCCTCCCGGATTCGAGCGATTCTCCTGCCTCAGCCTCCCAAGTAGCTGGGATTACAGGCATGCGCCACTACGCCCATCTCATTTTGTATTTTTAGTAGAGACGGGGTTTCTCCATGTTGGTCAGGCTGTTCTCGAACTTCTGACCTCTGGTGATCTGCCCCCTTCGGCCTCCCAAAGTGTTGGGATTACAGGTGTGAGCCACTGCACCCGGCTGATAATGTATTATTTTAACTCACACCTGGAAACAGGCACTGCTTTTGCTGATAGAGCCATGAGCTAATTTAAAGTCCTACTTTTGCAGAGTGGAGAAGGGATTGCTCAAGGTCATATGCCAGTGAGGGAAGAACCAAGGTCCCTGGCCTGTGTGTGCACCTCCCACAGTACCCTGGGCAGGGGCTAGGGAGAGTTGTCCTCTGGATCCTGTCTGCTCTGTGACTTAGAACAACTCTGCCCCGTCTCTGGGCCTCTTTCCTCAGTCCCTCCTTGATTCAGGGCTTGGGAATGGGGTGAAGTGGGGAGGATGCTTCCTTCCACAGGAATCTGGGAGGGTCAGGTGGACTGCTCTGACAGGCTGAGGCTTGGGGCCCTTATGGGACCCTCCCTCATCAGCCCTTCTCCCTGGATACCAAACTTTTTGGCTGATTTCTCGGCTAACAGCAAGGCTTTCCTGAGCCCTTTCTTAGCTGGGGAAGGGAGGCTCAGGAGGGGGTCTCAGAGCCTCTGACAAAGGTGGGGAACCCCAGGGAAGTAATGAAGGGGGCAATGCCATCCTCTGGTCTTTCCAGACAGGGAACACCTTCCAAAGCCACTTGGGTCATTTGGGGTCTAGAGGCTTAGAGAGGACAGGACATCTTGGAAGGAGCTCAGCTCAGGCCTTGGTGGTGGGTTGCAGCCAGGACCGTTTGTTTTCTGGGTTGCATGGGAGGGGGCACTTGGTCCGGAGAAGCTTTTAGCTAATGGTGTAAAGTGCTTGGTGCCATCACAGTTTTGGCTTTCTCCAGGATTTATTTGTAATCAGCTTGTCCTGATTTGGGGGTGGGGTGGGTGAGTAGAGAATTAGAGATGACACTGGCTAGTGTGTGTGTGTGAAGGAGAGGGTAGTAAATGGAGATTGGTCCTGGTGTCACAGGCAGCTCTGCCCCCTCCCTCCACTTCCAGATGTCCCACTGCTCCTCATCAAGCTTCCTGGCCAGGGCACACACATGCAGACTTGAACCCCAGCTCCTAGTTAGTGCTATGTCCATTACCACATAGCCAACCAACAAAAGGCACCTTCCCACACCTGCCTGACCATCCAGGGCCCCCTCTAGACGCTCACCCGTCTGGCTTTATTCAGGCTGGGTGCGGTGGCTCATGCCTGTAATCCCAGCACTTTGGAAGGCCCACGAGGGCCGATCACTTGAGGTCAAGAGTTCAAGACCAGGCTGGCCGACATAGTGAAACCCCATCTCTACCAAAAATAACAAAAATTAGCCGAGTGTGGTGGCAGGTGCCTGTAATCCTAGCTACTCGGGTGGCTGAGACAGGAGAATTGCTTGAACCTGGGAGGTGGAGGTTGCAGTGAGCCGAGATCATGCCACCGCGCTCCAGCCTGGGCAAGAGAGCAAGACTCTGTCTCAAAAAAAAAAAAAGCTCACCCATCTGGCTCCATTTTCTTCTTAATCAGCAAATATTGATAGGGGCTCAGAAAGCAGAGCCAAATCAGAGGAGGGTCTCTACTTTTAAGGGCTTATGTCTCCTGGCTCTTTCCCAGGCAGCCTTTCCTGGCTGTCACCATCCCAGGGGACCCCTTGGGGGCTGAACAGTTTGTTGGAGGCCAGCTCTAGCCTCGGACAGAAGGCTGACCCACCCCTTTTCCCCACATGACTTTCAGAACACTTTCTTGATGGCCCCCAGCTCTGGGGACAGGACTGAGTACAGTGATCTTGGGGGACCTGTGCATTGAGGACACTGACGGCCACCAATGAATTTATATCTCAGCAAAGGGAAATGAAGGGAACAGGAGCCTTTCTTCAGGCTGGTGCTTGGGGCTGGGAGACCAGTTCAACGTTCTAATCTGGGACCTGCCCCTCAACTGGATAACCACGTAGGCGGTGCCACCAGAGGGCAGTGTGGGGCTGCTTTCTCGAGACGAAGGGGGCGTGGCCTGGAGGAGGTTCAGTCCTTCATTGTTCCTGCCTCCAATCATCCCTTTCCCTGGTAGTCCCCGGGCTTCCTAGACCTTGAGCTGCAGGGGTCTGGGAGAACGAGCAGGGTAGTCACGGTCGGCGCAGCCCTAGAGCGGGAGTGTAGTTCTGGGGATAGCTTCCTGGGTGGAGTGGGACTAGAGGCCAGAGCTGTGCCCATCAGCGGCTCCCTAGGGGCGGGAACCCTCTTTGAAAGGGGAGCAAAGGAAGCTCCTTTGGCTGGGCTGAACCTGGAATCCCAGGGAGACCTATTAGGAAAGACTTCCAGGAAAGACAGGTAGCCCTTGTTGGGGTCACTATCAGGATGAAAGACCAGAGTCATTTTGTATTCACAGATTTGTTACATTAAATGATCAGAATCCAGGGTCCCATGGCCAGTAGTGGCCAGGGTTGCCTCTTAGAGATGAGGCTGGAGGCACAGAATGTGGCCGAGGTGGTCCAAGCCTGCAGCCGCTCCCCTGTTGGTGGGTTCTTCAAGAACAATTCGGGTGCTTAGGCTTCTCAGAGCTGAAGGAGAGGCCTGCTGTCATGAGTAGTGCAGGAGGAGGTATTTGGGAAAGCTTGGAAATCCCCAACCTACTTCTTCCCCCATTGGTCCTTGACTGCACCCTGGCCAGGGGCGATGGGGGAAGGGAACCTTTGGTTCTGGAATATTTTTTTTTTTTGAGACGGAGTCTCGCTCTGTCGCCCAGGCTGGAGTGCAGTGGCGCAATCTCGGCTCACTGCAAGCTCCGCCTCCCGGGTTCACGCCATTCTCCTGCCTCAGCCTCTCTGAGTAGCTGGGACTACAGGCTCCTGCCACCACGCCCGGCTAATTTTTTGTATTTTTAGTAGAGACGGGGTTTCACCGTGGTCTCGATCTCCTGACCTCGTGGTCCGCCCGCCTCGGCCTCCCAAAGTGCCGGGATTACAAGCGTGAGCCACCGCACCCGGCCTTGGTTCTGGAATATTATCTTAACCACCTCTTCTATGCCAGGCCCCTGAGCACTTTACACCCATTAATCTGTTCCGATCCTCCCAAAGTAATTATTCCCATTTCCACAGGTGAAGAAACAGAGAAGGAGGGCGGGTGACTTGCCCAAAGACATAGGAGCTATAAGTGAGGGATCCTTTAAACATTAGGCTATATGGTGATTCATTTATCAGGCTAAAGAGAGGTCCCTTTAGGGGGATATCTGGGCTCCCACATTCAAGGCTGTGTATAGTGACCCTTGGTCCTTGGGTATTGGAAGGGACATGAGATGCTGGAGGGGTGGCAGAAGGTGCCCCTCCCAGAGCCTGGGCACACCCCAACCTGGCTGGGCCCTGGGGGTGAATCAGGCTTAGTCAGCAACCTGGCTTCTGATGAGAGTGGGCCAAGGATGCTCAGGGCTCAAGCCTCCCAAGGGCTTGCCTTGGAGGGCTGCCTTCTCTCCCTGTAGATCTGGGCTGGCTAACAGGTGAAATCCCATCTCTCCTAAAAATACAAAAATTAGCCGGGCGTGGTGGCATGCGCCTGTAATCCCAGCTACTCGGAAAGCTGAGACAGGAGAATCGCTTGAACCCGGGAGGCAGAGGTTGCAGTGAGCCGAGATTGCACCATTTCACTCCAGGCTGGGCAATAAGAGCAAAACTTCATCTCAAAAAAAAGAAAAGAAAAGAAAAAGAAAACTTGAGTATTAAATGAGAAGTCATACTAAGTACCTGGCACATAGTAGAGATCCATAAATGATGGAACCAATTTGCCCAGCCCTGGAGAGGCCGCCAGGACAGAACCCCCCAGGCGGTGTGGGCCTCTGCTTCTCTAGAGCATCACCATATCAGGAATCCCTGGAATGGGCCCTGGGGAACTCCATAAGGGGAGAAGTGGAGGAGGGGCAGGCTTTTCATCCCAGGAACATTCCATTCTAAGTGCTCAGGCTAGGGGATCCCAGCCAAGGACAAAGGCCCAGGGGAACCTCTGCTTCCCCAGGAGCTCCATTCCATACTATTGCCTCCTGCATCTTCTCTCCACAATGCCCCCGCCCCCTTCAGGCAGATTTCAAGTTGAAGGACTTGGGTGGGGCTGGGTGGCTGTGGGAAAGAGGCCATTAAAGCTCTTGGAATTATTCTTTCCAGCTCCTTCCAACTCCTCAGAGCCTCCACTCTATGGATCTGGACCTCTGGATTCGGCTTTCTCCCTGGGCACTTCCTTCAGGAAGACGTTGAGAATTGACCTTACACAATCCCAGCGCCCTCCTCACAGGAGCCTTTCACTTCACAGTGGCAAGGGGCTGGTTCTGGGGAACTGGCTGACGCTCTGAATTTCTTCATATACCCCACATTTGACTTTGGCTTACACTGTACGATTGGAGATGTTGCTACAGGTCCCTGAGATGCAATCAGATTAAGCATAGCAAGCATTGCCAGTGGGAAACTCAAAATAATTTTTTTCTCTTTCCCCCTACCCCATCCCTGGCCAAGAATTTCTTTTAAAGATATCGTCATCATTCTTAAACAACATTCTTAACCCCCAGCTGGGGTCCCCATTTTAGTAGATGTCATTGCTTCAAGTCTAACGGTGCGGGGAGGCCTGTTTGAGGGAAAACATTAGTTTGAAAAATCCCTGTTCCCTTCATCCACTGCCCTTGTTCTTTACGTGGGAGTGTGCCTGTGGCCCCTCAGAAAGATAGTCTGCTGGCTCCTAGGGGTTGGGGTGGGAGACACACCTTTTTCTCAGGAAGAGGTGGTGGCAATGTAAAACATCTAAGCAAAGTTTTAAATGAAAAAAAGGAAGCACATTTAAACATCCTGATAATGGAGGGAAGGGGGGCACATTTACACATAGCCCAGAACTTGTAGAATTCTGTAAAGTGAATGTATATTGAATTAGTCTCCTGCCTTATACATTCAGGAAGAATAAATTTCCATAATGTAAGGCGAATCCATGGGGTTCTGAGGTTTACTTTGCAAGTGTCCTTGTTGCCTTTCCTCTGTCTATTATGGCTCTTTAAGTTGACAGTTCCTGGAGCAGCTTCTATTTAATTTCGTTTGGCAGTCTGGCCCTGTTGACTTTGATTTGCAGACCAATTGTCCTTGACCTGACTCACAGCCACCTGCTCTTACCCCCCCCCCCCCAGGAAGTCTTCCTCATTAAAGGATGTGATGAGGGAGCTCATGGATGAGAATGCACATGTGAGACTGTGTGACACCGAGGGGGGTTGTGTGAATTGGTGACAACATGGCAGCACAGTGGCCTGTGGGGGTTGTGTGACTGTGTGACTGCTGGCAACCATATGGACCTGTTTGTCAGTCGCTGTCTAAGCAGGAGACAGCACACTCAAACTGGGAAGTTTTAAAAATAGGCTATTCTGGCCTGGCATGGTGGCTAACACCTGTAATCCCAGCACTTTGGGAGGCTGAGGCAGGAGGGTTGCTTGAGCTCAGGAGTTCAAGACCAGCCTGGGAGATCCCTGCTCTATAAAAATGAAAAAATTAGCCAGGTGGGATGGCGCATGCCTGTGGTACCAGCTACTTAGGAGGCTGAGGTGGGAGGATTGCTTGAGCCCAGGAGGTCAAGGCTGCACTGAGCTGTGATCCTACCACTGTGCTCCAGCCTGGGCAACAGAGCAAGACCCTATCTCAAGAAATAAAACAGAAAGACTATTTCCAAAGGCGTGGGCTGGGCTTAAGAAACTAACAAGGGGCTGGGTTTGGTGGCTCACATTTGTAATCCCAGTACTTTGGGAGGCCGAGGCGGGCAGATTACCTGAGGTCAGGAGTTTGGGACCTGTGTGGCTAACATGGCGAAACCCCATCCTATTAAAAATACAAAAATTAGCCGGGCATCGTCGTGTGCACCTGTAGTCCAAGCTCCTTGAAAGGCTGAGGCATGAGAATGGCTTGAACCTGGGAGGCGGAGGTTGCAGTGAGCTGAGATCGCGTCACTGCATGCCAGCCTGGGTGAGTGCCGCCCCCCCACCCAAAAAAAAATGTCATGGGATGGTGCAGCTCTCTGGGGCCAGCAACAGTGAGAAGGCTTTGCAACTCCTGAGTCTGAGGGTGAGGAGAGGTCACTGTGTGGAGTGGGCCCCCTGACAAGAGCAGTGACCTTTGGTTGAGGGATGTGGCCAACCATGGCAACCTGGTAGAGAGGGAACAAAGAGAATAAACATCTTCTACTCCTCCCTTAAGTCTCCTTAAGACGCTGGGATGTCTCATTGGCAACCCAACAGGAAGCCGGGGAACAAGGGAGCCATTGATGCAGTCCACAGATGCCAGGCCCCAGGGCACAGAGCAGAAGTGTGGCGAGTGAAAGCGGAAGGGCAGCATATCATGTAACTGTCTGAGGCTATGCCTTGTTCCTCAAAGTCCACAGCAATGCTCCTTCCCCAGCTGGAGCTCCCACCACCCTCGGGTCTGAAGGGGTGGGTGGACTGTTGCTTGGAGAGCACAGTGAGGTTGGAAAGTAGAGGACAGGGCTTCTCCCTCTCAGCCTTTGCCTTGCTGGCTCTGAGTCCCACTTCCTGATTCCTGCCTGTCCTGGTGTCTTAGGTAGCCGCAGGAACTGTCCACAGGAGGAACCATGTCAGCCACTGAGACGGTGTTTTTCTCACTCAGAAACACTGCACCACTCCCAAACAAAACCACAGGCATGCTGCTGCCATCATGAGCCCTGGACAGTCATCACAAGCCATAATTAGTGTCACATGTATATCAAGAAAACGTACATCTTAGCCAGGTGCGGTGGCTCACGCCTGTAATCCCAGCACTTTGGGAGGCCGAGGTGGGCAGATCACAAGGTCGGGAGTTCGAGACCAGCCTGACCAACATGGCGAAACCCTGTCTCTACTAAAAATACAAAAACTAGCTGGGTGTGGTGGTTGGCGCCTGTAATCCCAGCTACTCAGGAGGCTGAGGCAGGAGAATCACTTGAACCCGGGAGGCAGAGGTTGCAGTGAGCTGAGATCGCGCCACTGCACTCCAGCCTGGGCGACAGAGCGAGACTCCATCTCAAAAAAAAAAAAGAAAAATAAAAAGAAAACGTACATCTTGCCACACTGCTACACTGTGCCATAGTCACATATAAAATGACAAATGTCACAGTAATGTCAAATTATGCCCTGTCACATACATACAGGAGACAACTGTCACAATCATGTGAAATCGCAGTGCAGGAGCAGGATGGAACAGAGGTTAATGGCAACGGCTCTGGATCCAGACAAACCTCTTTGACCTCTCTGGTCTCAGTTTCTGTGTCTGCCAAATGGAAAGAATGCTTTCTTTCCCCTTGTGGAGTTGTTGCAAGGATGATATGGGAGATCATGATTGGGAAGACCTTAGCATAGTGCCTGCCGGAGTGAAGCCCACCAGGAATGGTGGCTGCTACTGTGAACACCTGTCTCACACACACCCACTGCCTCACGTCCGTGCGTGTGTACAGTACCAGCACCTGGACGAGGCCAGCCAGACACCCTCAGGTGCATGTGCCAGAGCGCATGCACATTCACAGGCAAGCTCTCTGCCCGGAATGCTTTCTCTAAACATCTTCATGCCCACCTCCCACCACCATTATGTCTTTGTTCAATCAAATATCACCTTTCAATGAGTTGCACCCTGACTTCTTTTTTTTTTTTTTTTTTTTTGAGATGGAGTCTCACTCTGTTGTCCAGGCTGGAGTGCAATGGTATGATCTCAGCTCACTGCAACCTCCGCCTCCCAGGTTCAAGCGATTCTCCTGCCTCAGCCTCCTGACCAGCTGGAATTACAGGCACACGTCACCATACCCAGCTAATTTTTGTATTTTTAGTAGAGATGGGGTTTCACCATGTTGGCCAGGTTGATCTCAAACTCCTGACCTCGGGTATCTGCCCACCTCAGCCTCCCAAAGTGCTGGGATTACAGGCATGAGCCACTGTGCCAGGCTACTGACTTATTTTTCAATTTGCAAAACCCAGCATTTCCAGTTCCTTACCCTGCTGTATTTTTACATATCACTGATCATCTAAGACCATACGGTTCAGTTTATTTTCCGGCAACTCTGTTAGAATGTAGCCTTCACAAGGACAGGGGTTTTGTTTGCTGATGTATTCCCAGCACCCAGAACGGTGTCTGGCACATGGTGGCTTTAATGCAGTGTATACACACACGTACCAAACGGGTTTCTGGCTTTTTCAGCCCTTAACACAAGCACATCCAGGTGAACTCCACACCCCAGCCCAAAAAGGTAAGCCTGTTGTGTTTACACTGTGAGCCTCTCATGCCAAGGCTGAAACGGCCAACTCAGGAGGTGGGACAAACTTAGTCCTTCCCATCACCATAGTTGGGTGGTCACAGCTGGGATAGAGCTGGGAGCTGGTTTTAGTCACCAAGCAAAGAAAGCCTTTCTGCTCACTTTCCAGCCATTTTCAGCCCAGCAGCAGAAGGGATTCGGAGCAGGTGAGGTGGCTGGACTCACCCTGGTGACCTGGGGCCTCCTCTGCAGCATTTTTTTTTCCACCCTGGCTGGAACCATCAAAGTCACCACTTCAGAGGCCCCTAATGAGGCTGAATATGTTAAGGGCTTTGCAATCCCTGGATCAAAGAGGCTGGGCAAACAGCGGGCAGCGTCCAGGCCCATGACTGACTTGGCTGATGCCCTGAGGGCGCAGCATGCTAGGAGTTTGCGGCTGACACTCCTAGACAGCCTGGCATGGCCCCATATGGGTTTGGGAAGGGGAGACCCTCCCCATCCAGGGGATCTGATTAGAGCAAGCCAGAGCACACCCATCAGTGCTCGGGGCAAGGGAAGGAGCTGGAGGACTGAAGGAGCCTCTCCCAAGTAGAGGCCCTACCTGGGCTCAGGCTTAGGGGGGACCCTAGAAGTTCCCCAGTCTCAGCCACCTTTACTGGAGGGGCCTCCAGTCCAGATTCACCCAGCCTGTTCTCTAGCTGCTCCCTTGGAGAGACGGGGTAGACAGAGCTGGGAACAAGTACCCCTGAGCACCAGAGTCTGAGTCTAGGCCCAGAGCTATTTGGAGGATTCCAGGTAGGAAACATAAAAATATTTACTCCTTAACAAGAGCCCTAGACCTGCTAAGGCAATGTGCAGGTGGAGGTCACACATGCAGACAGCAGCTCTCAATATACAGCTGGTCAGGCTGGGGCTGGGGTTGGGAGAAGGAGGGGCAGTCCCCCAGCCATAGCCCAGGCTTCAAACCCCGCCCCCCCCAAATGCTCCCTTCCACAGTACAAGCCAGACTCCAACTGGGGGAGGCAACTGCAACCCCCACAGCTATGGAAGGTCCTTCTTTCCCCAGAGAAAGCATGGCACTAAGGTTCAGTGTAGACTGTCTTTATTGGCAGGTGTTAAGAGTGCAAAGTATCAACAAACCCAGGGGAATATGCAAGGGGGTGGGAGTATGGCTCCCCTACCCCATGTGAGAGCCCTGTAACCAAGCCAGTGGGGTGGGAACGTTGACTGTGGCAAATTCAGGCTCAGCACCCTCCAAAGAACAAGCTCCCAGGCAGGAAGGCTCCTTGCAACACAAGGGGGAAAGGAGTGGCACCCTGGAAGGGGCCTGGGCTTTGACCCACCCTGGGCTGCTTGGCTCCTGTACACTGCCCACCTCAACCCCTCAAGAGGAAGGCTTCACAGCTTGGGGTATGGAGTTCAGAGAACCGGGCTAAACCCAGCCCTCCCCTAACCCAGGTATCTGCCTCAGGCCTCAGTTTCCCTCCTCCCAGTGATTACCCAAGTTGGACCATCAGGCCCTGTAATGGCCCAGCCTGATCCAAAGCGACAAGTCCCCGTAACATACCATGTATCAGTCAGTGTGTGGGCTGCAGGCCCTCCAAAGCTGCTGGGATCACCACAGGCTGGTCTTAGTCAAAAAGACCCTGTTAGGCCATGGGAATCAATCCAAGGTGCTGGGCATTAAGGCTACCACCCCAAACTTGCTTTGTCTCCTGAAGGCAATTGACTCCCAAGACAAATGGCTCCTGCACCCCACCATCAAGCTGGTCCAAAAGTGTGATGCAATAACCAAAGGGTCCTCCTGCTGAGAGCCCCAGGCTGGCATTAAGCCCGCAGGGGCCTCGTGCTCGGGGAAGTCTGGTCTGTTCAATCGAAGGCCCAACCCTGCAGTGCTGGGCCTCCTGGCACGTACTGCCTCTCTGGTCAAGTCCTCCACACACTCTTGGAGGCCCCACCCCACCCCGTGAGGCCCAGTCCCTTCCCTTCTGGCCAGGGTCTGAGTCAGTTACAAGGCAGCCAGGTGGGATAGGCACGAGCCAGGAGAGGCTGCACAGGGGTCACGTAGTAATTGACAGTGGCTGGCACAACCCCGTCAGTGCCTGGAGGGCGCCAGGCCAGGGCGGCAGTGGCAGCTGGGCCCTGCTCAGCCAGTGCTTGCAGCGCCAGTGCGGCAATGAGGTCCAGCGTCTGGCGGCGCTCGTGGTTCATGAGGCACACGGTGCTCTCGTTGACCACCCGGTGCAGTGTCACCAGGCAGGCGTAACGGCGGGCTGCATCCGCCCCACCGAAGTGGGCCTCCAGGTAGCGCTCCAGGGTGCGCCGCTGCTCCACCAGGTCTGGAAAGTCGATGAAGAAGCGAGAGCACATGTAGCGCTGCAGAGCGCGCACATCGGTGCTGGGCCGGGGCCGGAAGCCCCGCACCAGGAGGTGGCAGTACTTGAGGAGGCCACCACCTCGGATCTCCTCGGGACTGCGCGTGGCGATGACACGGTGCCGCAGGTGCTCCAGGGCCTCGGTGAAGTCCCCGTACAGGCTTTCGCCTGTGACCGTTGGGTGGAAGGCCTCAGACATGGGAGTAGACGAGCACTGGCCAAAGAGCAACAGGGAGTCCAGGATGATCTGGAAGGAGTCTATGCTGAATTCAAACTGGCGTCTCACCGAGTCCACAAACTTGAGCTCCACGTTCTTGCCGCTCTTGTTGGACAGTGAGATGAGGCTCCAGCGGTCCGAGTCAGTGCACACTTTCACCAGCTTCTGCACGTATGCCTCCTTGAGTGTCAGTGGCGTGATCTTGGCCCGGCTCACACCAGCCGGCAGGAAGTCTAGTAGGCAGGCCAGCACCACTGCCTTGGTCAGCTGGAAGGATGCCTCACTGCGCAGGTCCACCCGGAACACCAGGTCCAGATCCTTGTAGCCCAGGCCACTCTCAGGGTGCAGCACGTGGCTGGCAGCTGAACCATGCAGCCGCACACTGTGCACATGTAGGCCCTGCTCCTCCAGGCTGCCGCGGACCACCTGCAGGGGAGAGCAGGAAGGAGAGGTGTCAGGAGCGGGCCCCAGGGGTCCACCAAGGACTTCCGTTTACTTATCACAGTAACTTCAACCACTGCTGGCCCCTAACCAGCTGTTATGCCTTTGGAAAATCATTTAACTTTTTTTTTCTATGGGTGGGGGGCCTGGGGGGAGTCATTTAACTCTTTAAACCTAATCTGAGAATGGACCATCTGGAGGAATAACTCAGGAAGAATAGCAATGATAATAGCACACATCTGCATAGAATTTACTAAACAGCAGGTCACTTAATCCTCACAATAACCCTGTGAGGTGGATACTATTATTCACACTTTACAGATGCAAAAATGGAAGTACAGAGGGGCCAAGTAACTAGCCCAAAGGCAAACAGCTGGTGAATGCAGAGCTGGGAATAAAACTCTGAGTCCAAGTCTTTTTTTTCTTTTTTTTTTGAGACGGAGTCTCACTTTGCCACTCAGGTTGGAGTGCAGTGGCGTGATCTTGGCTCACTGCAACCTCCATCCCCGGAGTTCAAGTGATTCTCCTGCCTCAGCCTCCCGAGTAGTTGGGATTACAGGTGACTGCCACTGTGCCCGGCTAATTTTTGTATTTAGTAGAGACAGGGTTTCACCATCTTGGCCAGGCTGGTTTTGAACTCCTGACCTTGTGATCCACCCGCCTCCGCCTCCCAAAGTGCTGGGATTATAGGCGTGAGCCACCGTGCTTGGTGGTCCAAGTCTTAACCATGCTATTCTGCCTCTCAAACTGCTAGTAAAACAGTTCTGTACCAGGCACTGCGCTAACTGCTCAAATGTGTTGGGAATATGGTTAGCAGTTCACATTCATGACCACATTAAACCTCCCCATAATCCTACATTTGAGTATTATTTTGACTGATAGATGGAGGACCTCAGGTGCAGAGAGGTTAAGTCAAGGTCACAGAGCGGTCAGGCTGAGACCAGAACCCAGGTTAGTTGGATTCTCAAGTTCACATATGTCCTTTTGACTACAATGCACTCATCCTAATTCATCCTTACAAGGACCCAGTGAGGCAAATATATACTTTTTTTGCTCTCGAATGAGGAAACTGAGGTTTACAGTGGTGAAACAGCTAAGCCTCAGTGAAAACTCTCAGCCTTCAGACAGTCCCCAGGCCTGATGGCATAGGACAGATAAACCTATAAGTGGTCCCTCTGCTGAGGTACCAGGTAGGGAGAAGAGTGAAGCTGGGGGTTGGGGACATTCAGTTTTCTCAGTAACCCGAAGTTGTCCTGAAAGTGACCAGGCAGCATTCCTGTCCTGAGTGATTCTGCAACCCTGCCTTGCTGCCAAGTCAGCACCCAGCTCCAGACCAGGCTGTTCTCCGTGCCTCCCAGGGAATTACTACAAAGAATGCACCTAAGTGCTGAGAAGGCAAGCTGTGGTGGGGCAATCCGAGGCGGGCGGCGCCCTCCAGGAAGACTTCCGGGAGGAGCACCTTTACCAGGGGAAGATATTGTCATGGCAACGGGAGGGTAAGCAACTGGCCATAAGGAACACGGAGAATGGGGAGTAAGCAGCTGGCCATCAGGAACACAGAGGGTGGCAGAAGGAGGCTAGGCATTCTAATGAGTGCCGAGCACTGGACCTTGTTGCCAGAATCTATGGGGACAGGTCTCTTTTTTTTTTTGAGTCGGAGTCTGTCATCCAGGCTAGAGTGCAGCGGTGCGGTCTCAGCTCACTGCAACCTCTGCCTCCCAGGTTCAAGTGATTCTTCTGCCTCAGCCTCCTGAGTAGCTGGGATTACAGGTACCCATCACCACACTCAGCTAATTTTTGTATTTTTAGTAGAGACAGGGTTTCACCATGTTGGCCAAGCTGGTCTTGAACTCCTGACTTCAGGTGATCCACCTGCCGCAGCTTCCCAAAGTACTGGGATTACACGCATGAGCCACTATGCCAGGCCAAGTCTTTTTTTTTTTTAATATGGAATTTTTTTCTGCCTTTCCAAAGGCTTCTCTACCTTCCTTTCCATCTTTTTTTTTTTTTTTTTTTTTTTTGAGAGAGTCCTGATTTTGTAGCTGAGGGTGGAATGCAGTGAATGCAGTGGCACGATCTCAGCTCACTGCAACCTCAGCCTCCCAAGTAGGTGGGACTACAGGTGCGTGCCACCACACCCAGCAATTTTTTATTATTTGCAGTGATGGAATCCTGCTGGATTGCCCAGGCTGGTGTCGAACTCCCAGACTCAAGCTATTCCCCTGCTTCAGCCTCCCAAAGTGCTGGGATTATAGGCGTGAGACACTGTGCCTGGCCCAGGACAGGTCTCCTGGGAAACTGAAGCTCACAGGAGTGATGTCACTTGCACAAGATCACGTGGAGATGCCTTCAAACCCAGGTATGGCCGACTCCAAAGCCTATCCTGTTTCTATCACATTACAGTCCCAGGGTTCAGAAGGAGAGACTAGTGTTCTAATCCACCTTCCCTTTCTCAATTTCAAAGCAAAGGCAACCCTCAAGCTACTGAAGCCCAGAGCCAGAGTAGTTGGGGAACAGGAAGGTGGGGGTTGAGAGATGCCTTGGCCAGACAAGGCCAGTTGCTGCAGTCCAGCCTGTGAGACTTCTAACCCACACCCTGTCAGCTGGCAGCTGTGCCTGCATGGGCCAAAGACCCTACCAAACCTGCAGAGAAGACCAGCCCCTTCCTCAGATCCCATTAGGGCTGACTGAGCCTTCCTCAGTGCCAGCTCCTGCTCCCAGGCTGGTGCCCACCCCAGGGCTTGGCATCAGGCCTAGTGAGTAGGTAGGAGTACTCTCGTTAAATCCCCTGTGTCAGGGCCATGGGGCCAGCTGTGTCAGCCAGCCAGTCGCTGTTGTCTCCTTCCCAGGTGTGACTACAGCCAGTTTGGCAGACGGTCACCAGATACCACCACACCCAAGTACTGCAGGGCAGCTTGGTGCCTCCTGAATCAGACTTTCCAGCCATGGAGGGGGCAGTGGCTGCACCCTCCTTTCTCCCATGCCAAGGCCCTCCCAACAACCACTCTGCTCCAGGCTGCTGCTGAGACCTGCAGGGAGGCTGACAGACGCCGTCAGCCAGCAGGCTTACAAAACTCACATGCTGCGCCGCCTGATGCAGGCCCTCTGGCTGCAGCTGGAGAGATCAGATTGTCTAGTTCAATCCTCTGGGCCCAGAGAAGGCAAAGGACTTGTCCAAGGTTACACAACCAATAAAAGGCCTCCCTGCCTGTAGCTCTCGGAAGCCTCCTTACAGTAGGGTGGGTCCCTTTAGCACAGGTACAAGCAAGAACAGAATCTCTAGCCACTCAGATTGCCAGTACAGGCAAAGCCTTGTGGGGGGGAGAGAGGGAGAAAGGTTCCAATTTTTGAGCCATAGGACAACTCAGCAGCAGTGAAAAGCCCCAAGGCAAAAACCGACACCACCCTCCCCCTCTCCCCTGCCCCCATCCCTGCACACATCCCAACAGCTTTAGAAGCTGCCAGCTGTGGATTTCTTCCAAGAAACTTTCTTTCCTGTGGAGGCAGCTGTACAGGCCAGGTGAAGGCACCTGTGCCCTTTGGAGTCTGGAACCAGAGAGGGTGTTGGAGAGCAGCAGCCTAACCCATCCATCCCAGATGAACAGACGGGGACACTGACCCCAGCAAAGAGAATTGACAACAAACAGTCCAGGGCCTGAATCCAGAAGTCCAACTTCCCAGCCCAGCTCTGAAGTTTCTGCCGCCCTTCCTCACTGTCGCCAACAGCTCCCTGTTTTGTGCTATCTCTGACCCGGGTCTAGAAGGACACAGCATCACCATTGCATTGTAAAGTTAGCTTCTGTTGACCTGGAGGTCTCCCCCATCTGGCTAGGAGCACCTGAAAGGATGGAGGCTGAGTCCTAGTCACATCTGTGCCCTTGGTTTCCTAAACAGGGCTTGGCACAGAGCAGACACCAAGAGGCAATCTGAGCCATACTGACAGGGCAAGGACTTCCCCTCCCTCCAGGGTACCCCTTGTTCTTGCAGAGGGGGCTGCCACACTGGGCTCCACCTTCCCCTCCCCGCCATCCCTGGGGCCACAATCCTGGAGGTGCAGCAGCTGGGGCCCCAGGAATGACTTGACTGTCCTGGGGAGAAAAGCCTCGACTGGTTTCCTAATCACCCAGGTGACAGCGAGCAGCCTCGGCGAACTCCACTGGGCCGCGTGTGAGTCAGCCAAGGAGAATCTGCCCCCACCCCCTCCAGTTCCTAGTTCCTTGGGAGGGTGGGGGAGGTAATCCCCCAGCAGGCACCCCTCCCCCTCTGTGGGAAGCCAAGGTAGTAGGAGGCAGGGGAAAGGCCTGCTTCATCCAAAGGAAGCCATCAGCTGGCAGGAACGCACAGGAGTCCTCGCTGGATTTCTTGGTTTCTTTTATCAAAGGACCCTCCCCAACACCTAGAAGTTGACCTTGGGAGCCGGGGAAGGGGTGGGAAAACATTGAACCTACTGTAATCTGCTCCTGGGAAGACCCAAGATTCCCTAGGTTTTGGGTGGCAAACTGCCCCAGCTATAAAATGGGTACAATAATTACCGCACTGTGGTATTTCAGAACGTGACAGCGTCTGGGCTGTACAGATGAAAAAGCAGTCTTGGGGTCGTTGAGGTTCAGATAAAAGGAAGAGTTGGAGGAGGGAGGGGCTGTCAGAATTCTCTTCTCCCTTTCCTCAGGAGAGAGGGGACGTGGGGCTGAGGCCTGTGTTGGCCTTCATTTCCAATCTTGGGAAGGAGAAGAAACACCTAAATTGGTCACTTAATGTCCTTGGGGGTGGGGTATCAGGTCTGACCTTCGGCTTAATAAATATTGGGCCACAACCCCAGCTAAGAGAGGGGGGGTCCCTGACAAGCTTTCATGGCTTTTCCACGGGGTGGAGGGGGAAGGGGGGGTTTCTCCAGCAAAGGGCTGTAGGAGCACAAAGGCAGAGGCTGCTCCTAGAACCCGGAGAGAGAGGAAAGGAGGGTGAGGTCCAGGGATGCCCAGATAGGGAAGGAAAAGCTATTTTGGACTCAAGCATGCACACTTACCCACCCAGGGCCGCCTGGCGTCTTTTGTCCTTGCAGGCAGAGACAAATTCTTCCCCCAGTGCCCTCGACATCCTCCTCCCCTCTCCCCGCCAGGCCCTGGGTGAGTGATCCGTGGGGAATCAGGGTTCTCCAGGAGTCGAGATGGAAAAACCAAGTGGGGAAGGATTAGTAGATGCAGGGGGAGGTCTGGTCTACCATTCATAATGCTGTGCAATTGTTACAGCCATGTCCCCGTTCCTCAGTTTCCCTAGCTGTCTAGAAAGTCAAACAGACTACAAATGCCTTCCAGCCACGAGAGCCTCAGAAGGGATTCCCCCACGTCCCCCGCCTGGCGTCCTCTCACCTGCACGATCTGTCGGGGCTGCACGCTCAGCGTGGGGAAGTTGCCGCGCCCGTGAATGGGAATCGGCTCGCTCAGGAGAGCGTCCAGTCGCTTCACCTGTGGCCAGCTCAGCCCGCTCAGGTGCCGTCCGGGGGAGGCGGTCAAGGCCTCCGGGTCGGGGCCGCCGCCTGCCGGGGCTGCCGTGGCCACCGCCGTGGCCGCAGCTGTCCCCACCTGAGCAGCCGCCCGGTCCCTGCGCTCAGCTCCGCTCTCCGACGGCATCATCCGCCCGGCCCCCGGGCCCCGACGGCAGAAACCGTGGGGGTGGTTAAGGGGAGGAGGACAGGGAGAGCGGCTGGGCAGGGGCCAAGGCGGGGGGCACGGAGGCAGGGACGGGACGGCAGCGACGGCGAGACAAAGCCAGGGGACACCTCGGACGGCGACGACTAACCGACCCTAGCGCCTGCAGCCCGAGGCCCAGAGGACTCTTATAGGCCGCGGGCGACGTGCCCATTGGTCCGGGCCGCTGCCACACAGCGAGAGCCTCCCCGCCTCTGAACGCTCCGGACAGTGGTCTGCAGAGCTCTGCATGTGAGTCACTGTTCTCTAGGGAGATTCCGATTGGCTAGAGGGCACGCCCCTGCCCCGCCCTCCTTCTCAGGCTGAATTCCCTCCTTTGGTCCTTAAAGAACTTCTGTTCACTGTGATTGGCCCGGGCCTGGACTTAAAGGGACAGCGCCCACCCCGCCCCTCCAGGGTCAGGAGGGAGGGAAGTGACCTGCGGAGTTTGTAGCAGAGTCAGACCACTGAGAAATTCCAGGTTTCTGTTTTTTGTTTTTTAGCGCTGGAAGAAATTGAGAAGTCACCTAGCCTTGTCCTCCTGCTATTTTCAGAAGCCCAAAGAGATTGCGCCACGTGATCAACTCTGCACTGCACTGCTCATGCTCTGGCAGTTTTCCAGAGCCTAGGAAAGGTATAATAATAAACTCTGGGCCCGGCGCGGTGGTTCACGCCTGTAATCCCAGCACTTTGGGAGGCCGAGGCTGGAGGATCACGAGATCAGGAGATCGAGACCATCCTGGCTAACACGGTGAAACCCCGTCTCTACTAAAAATACAAAAAATTAGCCGGGCGTGGTGGTGGGCGCCTGTAGGCCCAGCTACTCGGGAGGCTGAGGCAGGAGAATGGCGTGAACCCGGGAGGTGGAGCTTGCAGTGAGCCGAGATTGCGCCACTGCACCCCAGCCTGGGCGACAGAGCGAGACTCCATCTAACTTTGTCATACCAAGGTAAAGGCTTTTTTTTTTTTTCAGACGGATCTCCTTGTGGTGCGATCTCGGCTCACTGCAAGCTCCGCCTCCCGGGTTCAAGCAATTCTCCTGCCTCAGCCTCCCGATTAGCTGGGATTACAGGCATGCGCCACCAAGCCCGGCTAAATCTTTTGTATTTTTAGTACACACGGGGGTTTCACCATATTGGCCAGGCTGGTCTCGAACTCCTGACCTTGTGATCCACCCACCTCGACCTCCCAAAGTGCTGGGATTACAGGCGTGAGCCACTGCGTCCGGGCCTAAGGTAAAGGCTTTCTAAGACACTCTGCTGATTGGCCTTGCAAACCACAGCATGATGAGCGTCGATGTACAGCATAGCCAATTGAGGGAAGGAGAGATCTGCTCAGGGAGGCTTTGTGATTACCCAGCTGTGACACAGCAAACTAGTCAGGCCCTGGTCCTGAACCAGGGCTATAGAATCTGTGGTGCATGTTTTTTCCACTGTACCTATGCAGACCCAGCACCTTTCTGGAGCTACAGAATGAATAATGTGTTTACATGTTTTTCTGCAGGTCTAGACAAAATATAATTTTAAAAAATTTATGTTTACATGTTTTGCTCTTACACTTTACAGGACCTAGGGGATGAGGCTTATGATTGTCGTTACTTTTATTTTTTATTTTTATTTATTTATTTTTGAGACAGGGTCTCACTCTGTTGCCTGGACTGGAGTTGACTGTCATGATCATGGCTCACCACAGCCTCAACCACCCTGGCTCAAGCAATCCTCCCAATCCCAGCCTCCTGAGTAGCTAGGACTACAGGCACACGCCATAGCACCCAGCTAATTAATTTCTCTGTTTTTTTTTTGTAGAGATAAGGGTCTGGCCATGTTGCCCAGGCTGGTCTTGAACTCCTGGGCTCAAGTGATCTGCCAACCTCAGCCTCCTGAAGTGCAGGGATTACAGGTGTCAACTACTGTGCCTTGCCTGTTGTTACTTTTATTTTTCCCCAACCTCAGCTGTTACTTTTAATTTTTTTTTTCTGATTTTAAACATATGTGCTGTAGCAAAAATTCTGAAATTGAGTCTATCTGATTCGTTGCTGCAATTTTTTCTTCTTAAATATTGTTCTCCGGGCCAGGCACGGTGGCTCATGCCTGTAATCCCAGCACTTGGGAGGCTGAGGCGGGCAGATCACCTGAGGTCAAGAGTTTGAGACCAGCCTGCCTAACATGGTGAAACCCCATTTCTACTAAAAATACAAAAAATTAGCTGGGTGTGATGGTGGGCACCTGTATGTAGCACCTGTATTCCTAGCTAGTCGGGAGGCTGAGGCAGGAGAATTGCTTGAACCTGGGAGGCGGAGGTTGCAGTGAGCCGAGATCCGTGCCATTGCACTCCAGCCTAGGCAACAAGAGTGATACTCTGTCTCAAAAAAAAAAAAGTTCTCCTAACAATATATTAAATTAAATTTCATTCTCGTAATATTCTCCCATTCGCCTGTCAGGCAGGTTGGGAAGGAGTAATACACCAAATTTACAGGAGAAATCATGACCTAGAGACAGTAAACTTCATCCCAATGCCATCAGGTTGACTCTGACAGACCTGGGACTAAAACCCAGGAGCCTGACTCTCACAACAGAGCAGCCACTTCCTCTTTCTGAAGGCCAGCCCAGTCAAGAGGCTGCCCATCTCGCTTCACTCCATCTTGTCTAGGATCAGGGGCTTCCTGTGGCCCTCAGGGAGGGGACCCACTACTTGTGCTACTGCTTGACCACCTGACCTTAGGGAAGTCGCTTTCATCATCCTCAAGGCAAGTGCTTGCTTTGTTTTACCTTTTCTTGAAAGCTAAGAAATGGAGGGGCCCCGTGGTTCATGCCTGTAAGACCAGGGAGACCTCATTTCTATATCAAAACATAGGGAGACCTCATCTCTATATAAAAATTTTAAAAAGGCCAGGTGCGTTGGTTCACACCTGTAATCTCACCACTTTGGGAGGCTGAAGCGGGCGGATCATGAGGTCAGGAGTTCAAGACCAGCCTGACCAACATGGTGAAACCCTGTCTCTACTAAAAATACAAAAAATTAGCCCAGTGTGGTGGTGCGTGCCTGTAGTCCCAGCTACTTGCGAGGCTGAGGCAGGAGAATTGCTTGAACCCAGGAGGCGGAAGTTGCAGTAAGCCGAGATCATGCCACTACACTCCACCCTGGGTGACAGAGCGAGACTCCATCTCAAAATAAATAAATAAATAAAAATAAATTAAAAAAAAAAGATAGGGGCCGGGCGCGGTGGCTCACGCTTGTAATCCCAGCACTTTGGGAGGCCGAGGCGGGCGGATCATGAGGTCAGGAGATCGAGACCACGGTGAAACCCCGTCTCTACTAAAAAAAAATACAAAAAATTAGCCGGGCGTGGTGGCAGGCGCCTGTAGTCCCAGCTACTCGGAGAGGCTGAGGCAGGAGAATTCTTCATGACAAATTGCCACTGCACCACCGACGACGAGACTCTCTCTAGCAGCCGAAAGTGGTGGCTCATGCCTGTAATCCCAGCACTTTGGGAGGCTCAGGTGGGAAAGTCATCTGAGCCCAGGAGTTTGAGACCAGCCTTCATAGTGAGACCTCATCTCTATAAAAATTAAAAGAAAGTAGCCTGGCATGGTGGCACGTTCCTGTGGTCCCAGCTAGTCGGGAAGCTGAAGTGGGAGAATCGCTTGAGGTGGGGAGGTCAAGGCTGCAGTGAGCCATGTTTACACCACTGCACTCCAGCCTGGGTGACAAAAAGAGACCCTGTCTCAGAAAAGAAAAGAAATAGATAGAAATCGCCTTTGGCTGAGTCCAGAGTCTCCAAACCCTTGAACTACCAAGTCTCTCTGAGGCTACTGATGAAAGAGCTTGAGGCTCAGCCACAGCACTGTCTCTTACCCCCACCTCCATACCCCAGCAGAGGAAGGAGGGGTGGAGAAAGGAAACTAACATTTACTGAGCACCTACTATGCACTAGATTATTTTACATACATAAGCTCTAATTCCTAAAGATACACCGCATGATGTGGGATCATTATCCCCAATTTACAGATGAAGACACCGAGGTTTAGAGATGTTAAGTGATATGCCCAAGGTTATACAGTCACTAATTGGCAGTTTGGAACTCAAATGCAGGTCTCCTGACCCCAGAGCCCTATTGTTCAACCGCTCCTCTAAGAAGACTCAGCACAGATCAGTCATGCTTGGCACAGTCCTGGCACCACCCACAAGATCTATACATTCATTCATTCATCAGCCAACATACATACTTAGCACCTATCTGTGTACCAGGTGCTGGGCTGGGCCCTGAGAAATAATAGGCAAGGTCCCTGCCCTTCTAGAACTTTTTTTTTTTTTTGAGACAGAGCCTCACTGTGTTTCCAGGCTGGAGTGCAGTGGCACAATCTCAGCTCACTGCAACCTCCACCTCCCGGGTTCAAGTGATTCTCCTGCCTCAGCCTCCCAAGTACCTGGGATTACAGGCCCACACCTGGCTAATTTTTGTATTTTTAGTAAAGGGTTTCACCATGTTGCCCAGGCTAGTTTCGAACTCCTGATCTCAAGAGATCTGCCCACTTTGGCCTCCCAAAGTGCTGGGATTACAGGCATGAGACACCATGCCCATCCCTTCTAGAACTTTCGTTCTTTCTCCCTTTTTTTGTTTTAGAGATTGGGTTTCACCATGTTGCCCCAGCTAGTCTAACTCCTGACCTCAAGTGATCCACCTGCCACAGCCTCCCAAAGTGCTAGGATTACAGGTGTGAGCTACCGCTCCCAGCCCTAGAACTTTCTAATGTCAAAAGACAGTAGTCAAGTAAACAAATAAAGAAGACATTTCTGATAGTGCTAAAAAGAAAATAAAACAGGGTCATGGGAGAGAGAACAACCATGCATGTGTGAGTGTGAGATAGAGATACGGCAAGAGCGAGAACTAGAGATGTCATGAGATGGTGTGGTTATGGAAGTCCTCCAATAATGAGGTGACATCTCCATTGGATCTGTTGGATCCAAGTTTGCCCCATCTCCGTGTGTCTGGACAGCCAGGGCAACAGAGAAGGTACCAGGACACATATTCCTAGAACCCTGAAGGCCAAAACTGAAGGCCCAAAGGAGGGCCTTTGTCAACCTTTTTTTTTTTTTGAGACAGAATCTCGCTCTGTCACCCAGGCTGGAGTGTAGTGGCACAGTCTTGGTTCACTGCAATCTCTACCTCCTGGTTTCAAGCAATTCTCCTGCCTCAGCCTCTTGAGTAGCTGGGATTACAGGTGCCCCGCCACCATGCCTGGCTAATTTTTTTTTTTGTATTTTTAGTAGAGTAGGGGTTTCACCATGTTGGCCAGGCTGGTCTTGAACTCCTGAGCTCAGGCAATCCACCCACCTCGGCCTCCCAAAGTGCTGGGATTACAGGCATGAGCCACCGCGCCCAGCCCGTTAATCTTCTCACTTTATAGATGTGGAAACGGGTACAGAAAGCAGGAGGGATTTACCCCAGGGGGAGTAGCTATGCTGGAAACCAGGCAGGGGGCAGGGCCTTGCGGTGACTGACTGGTGCTATGCCCATCCTAAACACTTGAATCAACTTTTCCTTTTCTTTTCTTTTTTTTTTTGAGACCGAGTCTCACTCTGTCGCCCAGGCTGGAGTGCAGTGGTGCGATCTCGGCTCACTACAACTCAGTCTCCCAGGTTCAAGCGATTCTCCTGCCTCTGCCTTCTGAGTAGCCGGGACTACAGGCACGTGCCACCATGCCCAGCTAATTTTTATGTATTTTTTAGTAGAAACGGGGTTTCACCATATTGGCCAGGCTTGTCTCGAACTCCTGACCTCGTGATCCACCCGCCTTAGCCTCCCAAAGTGCTGGTATTACAGGCATGAGCCACTGCGCCTGGCCGAATCAAGTTTTCTAAGGAAGGAAACTCTGAGATCTTTTTCCTCTCTCTTCCCTCCCTTTTTCCTTCCATCTGAGCTAGAAAGAACAATTAGCAAATTCATGCTTTATGAATCACCTTTCTGTTGACACTTTCATTCCCAAAGCTGATTGTTTCAATGTCTGCCCAATGTGAACAAGACCTGAACATCACTGTGATGGGGCTGGAGATGATGGGGTATGTAGGAACCTGAGAGAGAAGGGGTATATCCAGTAGGACTTTTCATCTTCACCAAGACCAGCTTTTAATTGTTCCAGTGAATGGAGGGGAACGTTGACTGGGGTACATTCTGAAGAGTCCAGTTGGCTTTCAGATATTGTGTATGAGCCTTCCCTCCTCCTCCTCCATAATTTTTCCATCTTAATTATTATTCCACCTGATTTTATTATTTTATTCCTATTTATTTATTTATTTTTCCGAGATGGAGTCTCGCTCTGTCATCAGGCCGGAGTGCAGTGGCGTGATCTTGGCTCACTGCAACCTCCGCCTCCTGGGTTCAAGCAATTCTCCCACCTCAGCCTCCTGAGTAGCTGGAATTACAGGTGCCCGTCACCACGCCCAGCTAATTTTTGTATTTTTAGTAGAGACAGGGTTTTGCGATGTTGGCCAGGCTGGTCTCAAACTCCTGACCTCAGGTGATCTGTCCACTTCAGTCTCCCAAAGTGCTGGATTACAGGCAAGAGCTACCGGGCCTAGCCTATTCTTATTTTTTTAGAGACATGGTCTTGCTTCTCCTGTCACCCAGACTGGAATGCAGTGGTGTGATCATAGCTCAACTGCAGCTTCAAACATCTGGGCTCAAGTGATCCTTTCACCTCAGCCTCCTGAGTAGCTAAGACTATGCCCAGCTAATTTTGTAAAATTTTTTGCAGAGATGGGGTCTTACTATGTTACTCAGGGTGATGTGTCGTCGCCTCAAGTGATCCTCCTGTCTCTGCCTCTCAAAGCACTTCAATAATAGGCATGAGAGCCCGCACCTGAACTCCAACTGATCCTTTTTTTTTTTTTTTTTTTTGAGATGGAGTCTCACTTTGTTGCCCAGGCTGGAGTGCAGTGGCATGATCTCAGCTCACTGCAACCTCTGCCTCCTGGGTTTAAACGATTCTCCTGTCTCAGCCTCCAGAGTAGCTGGGACTACAGGCATGCACCACCAACCTGGCTAATTTTTGTATTTTTAGTAGACACAAGGTTTCATCATGTTGGCCAGGCTGGTCTCGAACTCCTGACCTCAAGTGATCTGTCCACCTCGGCCTCCCAAAGTGCTAGTATTACAGGCGTGAGCCACCGTGGCTGGCCAACTGATTATTTTTGAGATGGGGTCTTGCTCTGTTGCCCAGGCCAGGCCTCAATGGATTTTAAAAGGAAACTTACTCTGTATGATAATTGAGTCTTAGTGATATAATCACTTTCCCTATCTGGATCTCAGTTTCCGATTCTGTAAAATGGGAGTGAAATAGGAGTCACGCTCTTCCATTCATATCTTCTATGATTTGGGAAGGGAGAAAGGGTCCTGAGGAGATTCTTGTTTCATACATTGGCCCCTCCTCAGCTTTGGGACCCCAGACAAAAGTATTCTGGGAAGTGCTGTTTAGCTATATTATCAGCCCAGGTTACTGAGTGCCCTCTGTGCCTGGAACTGCACTAGGTGTTTCCAGTCTCTCATTTAATTTTCTTTTTTTTTTCTTTTTCTTTGAGCTGGAGTTTCACACTGTCACCTGGGCTGGAATGCAATGGCACAATCTTGGCTTACTACAACCTCCGCCTCCCAGGTTCAAGTGATTCTCCTGCCTTAGCCTCCCAAGTAGCTGGGATTATAGGCACGTGCCACCACACCCGGCTAATTTTTTGTATTTTTAGTAGAGACAGAGTTTCACTATGTTGGCCAGGCTGGTCTCGAACTCCTGACCTCGTGATCCACTCAACTCAGCCTCCCAAAGTGCTGGGATTACAGGCGTAAGCCACTGAACCCGGCCTTCTGGTTTTTTTTTTTTTTGGGAGACAGAGTCTTGCTCTGTCTCCCAGGCTGCAGTGCAATGGCACAACCTTGGCTCACTGCAACCTCTGCCTCCCAGGTTCAAGCAATTCTCCCACCTCAGCCTCCCGAGTAGCTGGGATTACAGGTGTGCGCTACCATGCCCAGCTAATTTTTGTATTTTTTGGTAGAGACGGGGTTTCACCATGTTGTCCAGGCTGGTCTGGAACTCCTCACCTCAAGTGATCCGCCCGCGTCAGCCTCCCAAAAAGCTGGGATTCCAGGCGTGAGTCACCGCACCTGGCCTCATTTAATTTTCAGAACATGATCTTATGAAAAGGAGCACACTCTTATTTTGCAGAAGTGGAAACTGAAGCTCAGAGAGGCTAAGTAATTTGTTTAGGGCCCCACAGCTGGAAAGAGGGAGTTTATAGCCAGCTCTGGCTGAATCCCAGGCCTATTCCCTATCCAGGGCTCTGCCTCTGAAGATGACACAGTGAGTTCAGCTACACACACTGAAGGGAGGATCACCCATCCCCTCCTTCTGTGGTTTTTGTCCTCCACCCTACCCCAGGTCCTACCAAGGTAATGGACCTTGTCATTAACAATAATTGTACCCCTACCCCAGGTAATTTGAACACCAAGTATCCTATCCTCCTAACACCACCTCCTATCTTTCCAGCTCACTGCTTGTACAGCTGGGAGTCCAGTAGTTCTTTGACCTGCCAGAACCTCCAGTCCACTGATACTAACTGTTTTCGGTCACTGTTCCTTGCTTCCCTCATGTCTTGACTTCCCTCTTTTACCAGCTAGACTCCATGGCACATTGCTATAATTACATCCTAGCAACCCCTTATAATTACTTCCCTCAACCCCCTTGCCCACTCTCATTAAACTGCATCCACCTGGCAAGGCCACACCCTGGTTAATTCCACACAGGTGACTGAGGCTAGTGAAAGACACAGCCCTGCCCACTGGTCTCCTTCGAACATCATGCCCATTATCCTCCAGGGGCCCTTAGCACTCGCTGGCGGGCAATCCCACCACGTGACCCAGGCTTTTCACCCTCCCGCAGTCCTGTAGGACAAGGATATAACTTCTCCTCTCTCCTCTGCCCCATCGTCCTCTCATCTGGTGTCCCTGCTTCCTACTTCACTAAGAAAAACAGAGGCAATCAGAGTAAGAGGAATAGTATGGGGTGGTCAGAAGAGAATAAAAATTCCAGACAGCAGTTTCACATGACTAGAGGCGAGGGGCTGATAAGACTCTGAGAAACAGGATGTGGACCAAGCTGGCTGAGACTGACTGGACACCACATGCTGCTGGGTTTGACACAGGTTTTTCCTCGGACCTCATTATGATAGATGCAGAAGGAAGATAAGGGGGAGGGTCCCCGGAGAATCTCCCACCAGCCTGCCCACTGGGAAGATGGGGTGGAGACTCAGGAAGTTCACGCCATTTGCGAGAGGGAGGAGCGTGGCCTCTCCTTTTCCTGGGTGGGGACCTGGGATTCAATCTGTGAGGTGGGGGCCTGTAAGCAGGAACCCCTCTTGCTATGCTGAGTTTTTTTTTCCTTTTTGCCCGATAAATTCTATTCCTCCTCACTCTTCAGTGTCTGCGTGCCTAACTCTTCCTGGTCCTGTGAGAAGAACTCGTTTTTGCCTACAACAATTACATGCCCATTAACATACCAAAAATCACACACCCACCAGCACCACAACAGTTCTGAGAACACCCATATTTGGTGTAAAAATGAGTGGCACCACAGTTCCGAGAAATCTCCACCTTTCTCCAGGAGTTTTCATGATATTCCACCACTTGGTGAAAGAAACCCATAAAATGGCTGGGCGTAGTGGCTCATGCCTGTAATCTTAGCACTTTGGGAGGCTGAGGCAGGCGGATCACCTGAGGTCAGGAGTTCGAGACCAGCCTGGCCAACATGGCGAAACCCCGTCTCTACTAAAAATACAAAAATTAACTGGGCGTGGTGGCGCATGCCTGTAATCCCAGCTACTCGGGAGGCTGAGGAAGGAGAATTACTCGAACCCGGGAGGTGGAGGTTGCAGTGAGCCAATATCGCACCACTGCACCCCAGCCTGTGCGGTGGGAATGAGACTCCATCTCAAAAAAAAAGCCATAAAGGTAGCAGCTCCAAACCCTCTTGTGCAACTCTCTCGAGTCTGCCCACACTCCCGTTCAGTGTGTACTTTTTGCTTTGCAATAAATCTCGGTACTTTCACTACTTTCTGACTCATTCATGAATTCCTTCTCACGATGGCATCAAGGACCTGGACACTGGCTGGGGTTGAGTTTCCGCCGGCTTCGGAGGACCTTCCCCAGCCCACCAGTATCAAGAAGACAATTTCCTTGGACTGAACACCTCTATCCATTCACCTGGAGCTGTGCCTCATTTTCAGCCTCCCCTTCTGCCCCTGGGAATGAACCCTGCTTGCTCCTTTCCAAGGCTACACCTTCATTTATACACCACATCCCATCCTTCTCACCTGCCCAAGGCCTTCACACCAGCAAGTGTCCCTCTCTCCCTGACTAGATCATTCCAGTCACCATTAAAATATGATCTCTTGGGCCAGGAGTAGTGGCTCACATCTGTATTCCTAGCACTTTGGGAGGCCTAGGCAGGAAGGATTGCTTGAGGCCAGGAGTTCAAGACCAGCCTAGGCAACATAGCAAGACCCTGTCTCTAAAATAAAATAATGAAAAAAAATTAGCTGAGCGTGATGGCTCACACTTGTAGTCCTAGCTACTTGGGAGGCTGAGGCAGAAGGATTACTTGAGCATGAGAGTTCAAGGCTGCCATGAGCTATGATTGCGCCACTGTACTCTAGCCTGGGTGAGGGTGAGACCCTGTCTCAAATAATAATAATAATAATAACTTCAGGCTGGGTGTGGTGGCTCATGCCTATAATCCCAGCACTTTGGGAGGCACAGGTGGGCGGATCACCTGAGGTCAGGAGTCTGAGACCAGCCCAGCCAACACGGCGAAACCCCATCTCTACTAAAAATACAAAACTTAGCCCGGCGTGGTGAGCGCGTCTGTAATCCCAGCTACTCAGGAGGCTGAGGCAAGAGAATCACTTGAACCTGGGAGGCGGAGGTCGCAGTGAGCCGAGATCACGCCATTGCATTCCAGCCTGGGCGACAAGAGCAAGAGTCAGTCTCAAAAATAATAATAATAAAATAATAATAATAATAATTTATTGCATCTAAAAAAAAAAGAAAACCCACAACAAAACCAAGAGCCTCTCTTGACCCCAAACCTCCCTTCTCTTCTACCCTACTTCTCTCTCTTTTTTTTTTTCTTTTTCTTAAGCCAGAGTCTCTCTCTCTCACCAGGCTGAAGTGCAGCGGCTCCATCTTGGCTCACTGCAAACTCTACCCCCGCATTCAAGTGATTCTCCTGCCTCAGCCTCCCAAGTAGCTAGGATTACAGGCGCCAGCCACTACACCTGACTAATTTTTGTATTTTTAGTAGAGACAGGGTTTCACATGTTAGCCAGGCTGGTCTTGAACTCCTGACCTCAGGTGATCTGCCCACCTCAGCCTCCCAAAGTGTTGGGATTACAGGTGTGAGCCAACGTGCCTGGCCCCCATTTCGCTATATAGCAAAACTCTTTGACAGCATCTACACTTGTTGCTGCTTTCAGGGCTCTCCTGTTGGCTCTTGCATACACTTCAGCCAGGCTTCTGTTGCCAGCACTCTACCCAAACTGCTTTTGTCAAAGTCACCAGTGACCTTCACATTGCCAAATCTAATTAATTATTTTTTATTTTTATTTGAATTTATTTATTTATTTATTGAGATGGAATTTCACCCTTGTTGCCCAGGCTGGAGTGCAGTGGCGCGATCTTGGCTCACTGCAACCTTCACCTCCCGGGCTCAGGCGATTCTCCCACCTCAGCCTCCCAAGTGGCTGGGATTACAGGCATATGCCACCATGACCGGCTAATTTTGTATTTTTAGTAATGACAGGGTTTCACCATGTTGGCCAAGCTGGTCTTGAACTCCTGACCTCAGGTGATCCGCTCACCTTGACCTCCCAAAGTGCTGGGATTACAGGCGTAAGCCACCACACCCGGCCAATTATTTTTATAAAAGAACAACTTCACTGAGATATAATTCACGTAACATATAATTCATCCATTTAAAAAAAAACTTTATTTATTTATTTGTTTATTTATTTATTTTGAGATGGAGTCTGGCTCTGTCACCCAGGCTGGAGTGCAATGGTGCGATCTTGGCTCAGTGCAACCTCTATCTCCTGTATTCAAGCGATTCTCCTGCCTCAGCCTCCCAAGTAGATGGGATTACAGGCGTGCACCACGACGCCCGGCTAATTTTTGTATTTTTAGTAGAGGTGGGGTTTTGCCATGTTGGCCAGGCTGGTCTTGAACTCCTGACCTCAAGGGGTCCACCTGTCTCGGTCTCCCAAAGTGCTGGGATTACAGGCATGAACCACCACGCCTGGCCTATATGTTTTCATTTCTCTTCAGTATATACTCAGGAGTAGAAATGTTGGTCGTAAGGCAATTTTTTTGTTTAGCCATTTGAGGAACTTCCAGACTGTTTTCCAAAGCAGCTGCACCATTTTTCATTCTCACTAGCAGTGTCTGAGGACTCCAGTTTCTCCATGTCCTCACCAACACTTGTTGATTACTGTCCTTTTTGACTATAGCCATCCTGATGGGTGTGAAATGGTGTCTCATTGTGGTTTTGATTGCATTTTCCTGATGGCTAATGCGGTGGGCATCTTTTCTTTTTTTTTTTTTTTTTTTTTTTGAGACAAAGTCTCACTCTGTCGCCCAGGCTGGAGTGCAGTGGCGCGATCTTGGCTCACTGCAAGCTCCGCCTCCCGGGTTCACGCCATTCTCCTGCCTCAGCCTCTCCGAGTAGCTGGGACTACAGGCGCCCGCCACCACGCCCGGCTAATTTTTTGTATTTTTTTGTAGAGACGGGGTTTCACCGTGGTCTCGATCTCCTGAACTCGTGATCCGCCTGCCTCGGCCTCCCAAAGTGCTGAGATTACAAGCGTGAGCCACCGTGCCCAGCCCGGGGTGAGCATCTTTTCATGTGCTTATTGGTCATCTGTATCTTTGGAGAAATGTCAATTCAGTACCTTTGCCCATTTTTAAATTGTGCTATTTATTATCATTGAGTTGTAAGGGTTCTTTATTTATTCTAGATACAGTCCCTTATATGATTTGCAAAATTTTCTCCCATTTTAATTATTAATTATTAATCCTTATATTTTATTTAACCTCTAAATTGCCCAAGACACAGCTAATCATTCCTTTTTTGTAATACTTTCTTTCTGTCTTTTTTTTTTTTTTTTGAGATGGATTCTCACTTTGTCACCCAGGGTGGAGTGCAGCGGTGTGATCTCTGCTCACTGCAACCTCTGCTTCCCAGGTTCAAGTGATTCTCTTGCCTCAGCCTCCCGAGTAGCTGGGATTACAGGTGCCCGCCACCACGCCCAGCTAATTGTTGTATTTTTAGTAGAGACGGGGTTTCACCATGTTGACCAGGCTGGTCTTGAATTCCCGTCTTCAGGTGATCTGCCCACCTTGGCCTTCCAAAGTTCTGGGATTACAGTCGTGAGCCAACATGCCTGGCCCCTTGTAATACTTTCTAACTTTGGCTTTTTTTTTTTTTGAGACAGAGTCTTGCTCTGTCACCTAGGCTGGAGTGCAGTGGCGTGATCTCTGCTCACTGCAACCTCCGTCTCTGATATTCAAGTGATTCTGGTGCCTCAGCCTCTGGAATAGCTGGGACTACACGCGCAGGCCACCATGCCCAGCTAATTTTTGTATTTTTTGGTAGAGATGTGGGTTTCTCCATGTTGGCCAGGCTGGTCTCGAACTCTTGGCCTCAAGTGATCCACCCGCCCCAGCCTCCCAAAGTGCTGGGATTACAGGTGTGAGCCACCGTGCACGGACCTTCCCTTGGCTTCAAAGACACCACAGTGTCCTAGTTTTCCTTCTGTTTCACTGACTGCTGTGGTTTCCTCCGAATCCACTCAGCCTCTAAAGAATGAAATGCCCAGGACTTACTCCCTGGTCTTCTCTTTTCTGTGTACACTCATTCCCTTGGTGATCTCACCAGTCTCAAGCTTGAAATACCATCTCTGTGCTGGCAAATCCCAGATTGATTGATTGATTGATTGATTGAGACGACATCTCACTCACTCTGTCACCCGGGCTGGAGTACAGTGGTGTGATCTCAGCTCACTGCAACCTCTCTCTCCCGAAATCCCAAATTTATATATTCCAGTCCAGAGCTCTGTCTGGCACTCCAGGCTCATTTATTTAATTTTACTCAACATCTCTACCTTTACGTTTGTAGTCATCTCAAATTTTGCACGTTCAATGTTGACTTCTCAAACTGAAGTCCTAGCAAATGGCAAATTCCAGTTCTTGGCCCCAAACTCTGAAGCCACTTCCCACTGCTTTTTCTCTCACGCTGCACTTTCTGATTTGTCAGCAAGCCCTGTCGGCTCCGCCTTCAGAACCCAGACAGGCCCTGACCACATCTCGGCCCCACCTCCAGCTTACTGCCATCTCTGCGGTCTAAGCCACGCCCCACTCTCCAGGATTTTTGGAGCTTTCTGCCTTTGTGCTTGTTGCCTACAGTGTTTTCATCCCAGCAAGCCAGTGTGGTCCTTTCTAAACACAAGTCAGATCATGTCATTTTAATGCCTCCTTCTCATTTGGAGTAAAAGCCGCAATCTCCTCCCACACCCCTTCCCTTATCGGGGGCAGCCACACTGGCCTCCCTGATGTTCCTCAACCATGCCAGGCACGCTCCCACCTCAGGGCCTTGCGACTGCTCTTCCATCCGCCTGGCACGGTCTCCTTTGATCCCCACATGGCTGCTCTCTCAGTTCCTCCAGGTCGTTTTCTCCATGTCTCCTGTTCTCAGGGAGGCCTTCTCTGACTATCCAATTAGAATGGCACCCTCGCTCCCCACACCTGCTAGCCTCTTCTCTATTTCCAAAGCACCTGACACCATCTACCATGCTGCGTATTTACCTATTTATTGCCCCATTTCCCGCCCCTGGAACCAAAGCTCCAGGAGAGCAGGGATTTTGTTTTCTATGCAATCCAGCACCTGGAAACCTGTGTATGCTCAGTAAATATTCATGGGATGAGTGAAGGTGAGACAGGACCAACATGGGTCGCAGAAGAATGGAAAATTCCAGGCAGCAGTTTCACATGACTAGCAAAAGGAAGCTGTTGAAATAACTGCAGAAGCTAGGGGCTCATAAGACCCTGAAAAATCAGGGCATGGAGCAAGCTGGCTGAGACCAACTGGACACAGCATGGCGCTGGATTTGACCTGGGTTTCTCCTAGGACCTCATTATACGCTCATTAACATACTAAAAATCACACACCCACCAGCACCACTATAGTTCCCATATTTGATGTAAAAATGGGTGGCACCACAGTTCCAAGAAATCTCCACCTTTTCCCAGTAACTTTCATAAATATTCCACCCCTTGGTTAAAGAAACCTATAAAAATAGAAACCACAGCTGGGCACGGTGGCTCATGCCTGTAATCCCAACACTTTAGGAGGCCAAGGTGGGCGGATCACATGAGATCAGGAGTTTGAGACCAGCCGGGCCAACATGGTGAAACCCCGTTTCTACTAAAAATAAAAAATTAGCCGGGCCTGGTGGCGGGTGCCTGTAATCCCAGCTACTCGGGAGGCTGAGGCAGGGGAATCACTTGAACCCGGGAGGCGGAGGTTGCAGTGAGCCAAGATCATACCATTGCACTCCAGCCTGGGCAACAAGAGCGAAACTCTGCCTCAAAAAAAAAAAAAAAAAAGAAACCACAAAGCCCCTTGTGTGACTTTCTTGAGAACACCCGCACTCCCCTCTCGAGTGTGTGTACTTTTAAAACATTTTTAAAAATTTTTTTGAGACAGGGTCTCACTCTGTAGCCCAGGCTGGGCGTGCAGTGGCACAATCACAGCTCACTGCAGCCTCAACCTCCAGGCTCAAGCCGTCCTCCCATGTCAGCCTCCTGAGTAGCTGGGACTACAGGCACTCGCCACCACACCCAGCTAATTTTTGTATTTTTTGTAGAGATGTTGCCCAGGCTGGTCTTGAACTCCTAGGCTCAAGCGATCCGGGATTACAGACATAAGCCACCGTGCCCAGTCAAAGCTCCAGTTCTTCTTCTTTTTTTTTTGAAACAGAATTTCTCTCTTGTTGCCCAGGCTGGAGTGCAATGGCGTGATCTCGGCACACCGCAACTTCTGCCTCCAGGGTTCAAGCGATTCTCCTGCCTCAGCCTCCCAAGTAGCTGGGATTATAGGCATATGCCACCATGCCTGGCTAATTTTGTATTTTTAGTACAAAAATCCCAAAGTGCTGGGATTACAAGCATGAGACACCATGCCTGGCCTTGTCTGTCTTTTTTTTTTTTTTTTTAAGATGTAGTCTCTCTGTGTCACCAGGCTGGAGTGCAGTGGCGCGATCTCGGCTCACTGCAACCTCCGCCTCCCGGGTTCAAGCGATCCTCCCTGCCTCAGCCTCCCGAGTAGCTAGGACTACAGGCGCCCGCCACCACGCCCAGCTAACTTTTTTTTTTTTTTGTATTTTTAGTAGAGACGGGGTTTCACCACGTTGGCCAGGGTGGTCTCCATCTCTTGACCTCGTGATCCGCCGGCCTCGGCCTCCCAAAGTGCTGGGATTACAGGCGTGAGCCACAGCGTCTGTCTTTTTAAACCTGTAAATACTCAGGCCTACTCTTGTAGAAAAAAGGCTTCTCAAATTTGAGAGTGCCCGGGAGCCACCTGGGGCACATTCCTTGGAATGTGCAGGTTCTGAGTCAGCAAGTCTGGGGCTAGACCTGAGAGCCTGCATTTCTAACCTGCTCCCAGGTGGTGCCCAGTTGTTGCTCCGCAGGCTGGCAAAAGATGACCTTGGCTGCAGATCTGAGGGGCTGCGAAGCTCAGGGCGTCCAGTTCCCGAGGTGCCCTTCCGCCCAGAGCCGCCCCCTCCCCAGACCCCAGTGAGGGTCAGCCCTCTCCCAGGCCTGCCCCGACCGCTGCCCACGGAAGCACCCGCCCTGCCGCAGCCGCCCAGTCTGATTCCTGGCATCCACGTGGCTGCGCGCCCGCTGCAGCGACAGCAGTTCCCACGGGAGGAGTCGCACCGGGAATGGGCCGCGGGGGGAGGGGGGAGGGAGGGAGGCCCCGCCCGAGGGAGGCCCCGCCCCGGGAATTGTCCTCTGAAGGGGCGGGGCATGGGCGTCCCCCGCCCTGCTAGCCCCATCTTCCCCGTACCTGCTTGGGTGAGTAAATCCCTAGTGCTTTGATTCGCTTGCCCCTCCTTCGGTCCCTCCCCACTTCCTCCTCGCTCGCTCGTTCCCTCTGCCTTCAGTCTGAGCTGGGCCCTTGCAGTGAGGAGCCCACGGTGACCCGGCTGTTCCCTGCCCGCCACCTCCCTCCAGGCGGGAGGCTTATGGAGGGCTATTGCTGGTCTGGGCAGGGCAGGGGCCGTGGTTCCTGGGGAGGACGGCGGAGGTCTCCCACCGTGAGAATGAGGCCAGGCTAATCTGCTCTCCTGGCTCTGCTGGAAGGCAAAACATGAGCCCCTAACAACAACAACTGTCCTTCCCTCCCAGGAGGACTGCACTCTACAGTTTACAGGACACTTTTCTTGCCACTGTAATGTTTTATCCTCATAAACTCGGTGTTCTTACCATTTGACAGATGGCAAAACTGAGGCCCAGAGAGTCCAAGTCACTAAGTCACTAGGACAAGGTGCCAGAGCTCAGAGGACATTCCAGGACCTGAACCTGGTAGGACATACATGTTTTAGGAGAAGCTTTCTGGGTCTTCTGGGCCTGGATTATCCAGGAATACCGTTCCAACCCTTGAACGTGGGGCTCTAAATTTCCATCAGGATCCGTTTTTTTTTTTTTTTTTTTTTAGACAGTCTCCCTTTGTTGCCCAGGCTGGAGTGCAGTGGCGCGATCTCGGCTCATGGCAACCTCCGCCTCCCGAGTTCAAACGATTCTCCTGCCTCTGCCTCCCAAGTAGCTGGGATTAAGTCGCCTGCCACCACGCCCAGCTAATTTTTGTATATTTTAGTAGAGACGGGGTTTCACCATGTTGGCCAGGCTGGTCTCGAACTCCTGACCTCAGGTGATCCGCCTGCCTCGGCCTCCCAAAGTGCTGAGATTATAGGCATGAGCCACTGCGCCTGGCCTGCTTTTGTGTTTTTAATAGAGATGGGGTTTCACCATGTTGGCCAGGCTGGTCTCGAACACCTGACCTCAAGTGATCCACCCACCTTGGCCTCCCAAAGTGCTGGGATTACAGGCATGAGCCACCCCACCTGGCCACCATCAGGATCCTTAACTTTGAATACCAGAGCTGGAAGGCTAAACCATTTACAGAGGGGGAAACTCAGGCTCACGGAGGGGAAGGGTCTTGCCCAAGCTCAGAGGCCAGATAAGGTTCTGACCCCCACTCCTTAGGGTCTCAGATGAAGTTTCTGAGCCTTTCACAGCTCCCTGTCTTTCCTGCTTGAGCAACTGGGGCCTGTGTTTGGGTACTGTGGGAGGGAGGGGTTAAGGCAAGAATCCTCCAAATCAAAGCACGCGCCCAGCAGGGAAGGGGAGAAGATTTATGCCTCTGAAAATACTCTTTGCCTTTAGGCTTTATTTCCTAAGACAGAGATGTGTCACTAAAGCAAGGAGATGATAGTGGGTTTAACTTGATTTTGTTTTTCACTATTTTGCTTCCCAGGCAGGAGGCCCAAGCCCTGACAACAGAGGTGAGAGAGGCTGTGCCAGCCCTGCTCTGGGCATGTTTGGGCTCAAGGGCCAGGCTCTGCCTCCAGTCTAGGGCCAAGCCGGGGCCTGTGGCAGGATCAGACAGAGGTGAGTGCGTTTTCTGTGAGTGACCCCATTGAGGCCTAGCGCAGAACAGGTGGGGCTCTGTCTGGGCCTGGGTGGAGATCTTTGTCACTGGGCACAGGCTCAGTTTATGACCAAGGTCAGGGCCCATCCTGGGATCAGGGAACAGGGAGAAGCAGCTCTTAGCTTCTCCCAGGACAGAACCAGCCCAGGATTCTTGCTCTAAGAGGGTGAGTCAGGCAGGCATCTTGGAGCTCACAGGTCTTAGGCTCTTGGGCTGGAGCAGAGGCTCTGAGTGAAGGTGATGTCCTCGAGCTGAGGCCCAGGCTCTCTGGCTCACCACTGGGTGGGTTTTCAGGGCAGATGAACCCCTCATCTCTACCCACATTCCCCAGCTTACAGCTCAGCCACATGACTGGCCATCTGCTTCCACTGTTCCTACTTAAGGTCCTGGTGCTCACACAGGAAAGTGGTACCACAACCAGCTCTTTCTAGTGGCAGCTGGACTTGTGGGGGTGGGGGGAGCAGCTTCTCTAACTGTCCTCAGGGCCCTGGTAAACTGGCTAGCTGGAAAGAATAACCAAAAGCCCTCCACCATGGTCAATTTCAGGCTACCCACATGACGCCACTACACGTGAAGTTGTGAAGAGATGTGCAGAATTGGCTCCAGCACCCCCCTGTCCCTGTCCCTGTCCCAGGACAGTCCCGTTGCCTTCCACGGGGCCAGAAAGGGGCTGGGGTCCTGCTGGCTTGCCAAGTTAGGGTACCCTTGAGGACTTCCTGTCCTGCCCTTGTGCCTTTTGGTGTGAGGTGACTGTGATTATGATTGTGGCTATAGCTGACATTGTGATTGTGATGGTTGAAGCTTCAGTTACTGGTGTCTTTTCAGTGACAGGGAGAAGAGGCCAGTCAAGGGACACTGCCAGGTCCCCAGGAGTATGAGGGCCAATTAGGGCCCAGGGTCCTCAGGGCTGTGTTGTGGCTCTATGCAGGAAACTGGAAACCTGATGTGACCTAATGAACACATCTCCTGCCACTCTCCCCTCTCTCCACTGTGCAGTGATGACCTGAACTCATGCTGCATTGAGGAGACAGCCCAGCTGTGGGACACTCTCACCTTTCCATGGTGTAATCTGTATTCCCACATGCAACATACCCATCTTCTCCTTCCTGACTCTCATCTGAGGTTAAGTCCCTCCTCTTATCAAAGGACAGTCTTTTTTTTTTTTTTTTGAGACAGAGTCATGCTCTGTGGCCCAGGCTGGAGTGAAGTGGCACCATCTCGGCTCACTGCAAGCTCCGCCTCCTGGGTTCACGCCATTCTCCTGCCTCAGCCTCCCGAGTAGCTGGGACTACAGGCGCCCGCCACCATGCCTGGTTAATTGGGTTTCACCGTTTAGCCAGGATGGTTCGATCTCCTGACCTGTGATCCACCCGCCTCGGCCTCCCAAAGTGTAATTACAGGTGAGCCACGGAGTCTTGCTGTCTCGCTCAGGCTGGAGTGCAGTGACATGATCTCAGCTCACTGCAACTTCTGCCTCCCAAGTTTGAGCAATTCTCCTGCCTCAGCCTCCTGAGTAGCTGGGATTACAGATGTGCACCACCACTCCCAGCTAATCTTTTTGTATTTTTAGTAAAGATGGGGTTTCAGCATGTTGGCCAGGCTAGTCTCAAACTCCTGACCTCAAGTGATCTGCCCGCCTCGGCCTCCCAAAGTGCTGGGATTACAGGCGTGAGCTACCACGCCGGGCCTAAAGGACAGTCCTTAGTGGCTTCCCACTGGCTGGAATAAAATGCTGATTCTTTATGGGATGACTTTAGCCTCATCTCCCCCTTCCACCCCTGTGTTCCAGCTTCGACTGGCCCCTTTGCTGTTCTACAAGCACAACAAGCTTGTTCCTACCTCAGGGACTTGGAGCCCACAGTTGCCTCCCGGTCCCTGTATGTCTGGTTACTCATCCTCCCAGTCTTGGCCCAAAGAGCCCTTCCCTGACCTTTCACTCTAAAGGGGGCTCCCCAGTTACTCTCCATCTTTTCACCTTTGTTGTGGTCGGCCCAGCACTGATGGGTCACCTTGTTTACTGCAGTGTGACATGTTTCAGGGTCTTCCCCACTAGAGTGTAAGCTCCATGAGGGCGGCCCGCTCTTTCTCTGGATACCTGGAATCTGGCTGGTACCAGATAAATGCACGTGGAATATATAAGTACATGTCTGTGTTTATTTCCCCTTTGTTGTCCCTGGGCCGTTGCTAACACCTTGTTTGCAGGTCCAAGCCTGGTTTCTTCTCTCCACTGCGTTCTAAAGGGAATGGGCCAAGTTTCCCCCCCACATTTGGGCCAGAGTATGAAAGAGGGGATAGCGCTCTGCAGGCGTCCCTGTGGTGGGGGCAGCAGAGGCCGCTGGGTGAGCTCAAGGGGCTTTCAGCCTCCTGGGGTTGAGAGGTCCGGGCGCCTCCAACTTTGATTTGCTTTTGGTACAGAGGGCAGCATTTCCTCCAGCTTCTATGTGCATCCCGGCCCCCGGGCTTCCTCTCTGAGCAGGACTTTCATTGTTTTCTGTCTGCCCTGTGCCCATTTCCTCCTTCCTCCCTCACTCCTGAGGACAAACTCCTCCTCTTATCAAAGGACAGCCCTTCCTATCTTCCCATTACATTCAAAGCCCCTTTCTCCTTGGGGAGGAGCCCCCACTGCGTGAGTCTTGATGGACATCTGGGCCCTATCGCCCACTATAGAAGCTGGAGGGGACCACAGACCCCTCTTCCTGCTCCCCGGCAGAGAGGACATGGGCACACAACCTGGGGCAGCCAAGGGGCTTAGCCCAGGGCTTCGAGTGAGTGATGCCAAGACAGGAGGGTGAGAATTCACTTAGAAAGGAGGCTTTTGCCAGCCTGGCCAATATGGTGAAACCCTGTCTCTAATGAAAATACAAAAAAAAAAAAAAAAAAAATTCGCCTGGCATGGTGGCGCATGCCTGTAATCCCAGCTACTCGGGAGGCTGAGGCAGGCTAATTGCTTGAACCCGGGAGGCTAAGGTTGCAGTGAGCTGAGATTGCACCACTGCACTCCAGCCTGGGTGACAAAGGGAGACTCTGTCTCAAAAAAAAAAGAAAGAAAGAAAGAAAGGTGGTCTTTGGTAGCAGGTACCAATGTGGTGTCTGATGGTGACAGTGATGTCCAGGTGTCTTGCAGCAGGCTTGGCCTGTCCAATGCTGTCACTTCCTTCGTTCCTGCTTTTATCTGAGCTTGGGAGGTAGTTTGAGAAGTCGCCGGTGCAGTTGTGGAGGGGTGGGGAAACCAAGATCCCTTTGGAGAGGAGCTAACAGGGTTTCCTGCCCCAGAGCTCTGCCGCCACTCAGATGCCCAGAACCCGTCCCCCAAATTCCACTCTCTGAGAGTTCAGGGTTGAGCCCCCTCCCTCCTCCACCACATCTCCTGAGGCCCCTCCCTCCAAGCATCCCAGCTGAAGAGGCTCTTCCCTGGGAACTGCTGCCTCAGCCCAGATTCAAGTCAGACAACAGGAAGGACTTCCTGACTGGAGGGGATGGGAGGCCCTGGACAAGGTCAATGGAAGCATTTCTATCCCAAGACAAGGGACTGACTTCTGGAGGCCCTTTTCCAAATGACAGACAAAAAGAGCAGAGTCTTCTTCAGCCTGGCCAGGGCAGGGAGGGAAGGTTTTTAGAACAGGGCGAAGCACTTAGGGCCAAAGAGCACCAAGGTTAAGACATCAGACTCCCTGTGTTACATCCCAGCTCTGTCATTAACTAGTTGTGTCATCTTGGGTAAGCTACTTAACTCTGCTTCAGTTTTTTTATCTGTAAAATGGGAGCAATAGTAGTACCTATCTCAGGAGGTTTAAATGAGTGAGTTGAAATTTGTAAAGTTGGCCCGGCGCGGTGGCTCACGCTTGTAATCCCAGCACTTTGGGAGGCCGAGGCGGGCGGATCACGAGGTCAGGAGATCGAGACCACGGTGAAACCCTGTCTCTACTAAAAATACAAAAAAATTAGCCGGGCATGGTGACAGGCGCCTGTAGTCCCAGCTACTCGGAGAGGCTGAGGCAGGAGAATGGCGTGAACCCGGGAGGCGGAGCTTGCAGTGAGCCGAGATTGCGCCACTGCACTCCAGCCTGGGGAAATTTGTAAAGTGTCAGAGCAGTGCCTGGCACAAAGTGACCATTATATAAATTATTTATTGTTTGTTTGTTTGTTTGTTTGAGACGGAGTCTCGCTCTGTCTCCCAGGCTGGAGTGCAATGGCGCGATCTCAGCTCACTACAACCTCCGCCTCCCGGGTTCAAGCGATTCTCCTGCCTCAGCCTCCCGAGTAGCTGGGATTACAGGCGTGCACCACCATGCCTGGCTAATTTTGTATTTTTAGTAGAGACGGGGTTTCTCCATGTTGGCCAGGCTGGTCTCCAACTCCCAACTGCAGGTGATCTGCCCGCCTCGGCCTCCCAAAGCGCTGGGATTACAGGCGCGAGCCACAGCGCCCAGCCATAAATGTTTAATAAAATAAAGAAAAGATATTAGCAGCTTCCATTTGAGAGCCACCTGGGCGCTGGGCACCATGCCAGATTCTTTATTTGCATTACCTCGAATCCTTACATTACTCATTAAGATAATTCTTCTTGCTCCTATCCTGCAGATGAGGAAACTGAGGCCCAGAGAGGGGAAGTCAGTTGTCTAAGTTGACCTAGATGGATTCTTTGAGTCCCCTACATTATCACACTCTTGCTTTTCTCCACCACAAAGGCAAAGCACTGATGAGGCAGGGGGACAGACAAAATGGGCCTTCCAGAGGTGCTCTTGGACCCTCCCAGCCACACTACAGCCACAGAGACCTCCGCTCACAAACCATCCCGGCCTCGTCAGAACCTGGGAAGGGTTCCTAGTTGTGCAGGGTAAGTAATATGCTCAGAGCCGCAAACATCTCATTAAGCAATTACCGCAGGGAGCACCAAGGCAAGGAAGTGATCTCACTGCCATCTTGACACCACCCTGCCGCCGGGGTGGGAGTAATGGGGGTAATCATGGCAGCGGTGACAGTGACATTGATGGTGACGCCGAGTGACGAAAAGGTGATGGCTCTATTAGATCTCGATGTTGGCGGAGGAAGTGAGGGGGCTGGTAATGACTTGAGGGTAGTTCAAGTGATTGCTAATAGCGGTGGCAGATCATAGTCTTGGTGGAGAGGTGACAGTGGTAGTGGCGATTTGTGGGGTAGACGCTGTGGCTTGGCTCCCTCAAGTCCATTGCCCCCTCCTAGCTGGGGCGGCTGGACAGCAAAGCACTGCCTGTCCCTTCCCTGCGGTGCCTGCGTGAGGGACAGGCTCCACCAAGATACTCACTGCAGCAGGGTTTGGAAGGCAGAAGTGAGGCTCAGTCCTCTCTGTGCTTCAGTTTCCTCATTTACAAAATAGGAATAGCCAGGCGTGGTGGCTCTCGCCTGTAATCCCAGCACTTTGGGAGGCCGAAGCGGCGGATCACCTGAGGTCAGGAGTTCGAGACTAGTCTGAGCAACATGGTGAAACCCCATCTCTACTAAAAATACAAAACTTAGCTGGGTGTTGTGGTGGGCACCTGTAATCCCAGCTACTTGGGAGGCTGAGGCAGGAGAATTGCTTGAACCCTGGAGGCGGAGATTTCAGTGAGCCGATACCACACCATTGCACTCCAGCCTGGGTGACAAGAGTGAAACTGCGTCTCAAAAAAATAAAAATAAATAAATAAATAAATAAAAATAAAATAGAAATAATAATAGAACAGTGCCTGGCACATAATAGGCACTATGTAAGTGTTGGTTGTTGTTGCTAAATTGTCATTTTATTTAAGTTATTTTGTGCCCCCTTTTGGCTGTTTCTGCTAGCCTGCAAGGTCGCAGGAACACGAGGTTTTTCTGCACTGGTGATGGTCTCGTGTCAGGTCTCCAGCATTTAAGGCTCCAGCCTCGTGCTTGCTCAGAGGTAGTCGCAGGGATGAAAGCAGGGGTAGCAGCTTCTTAAATCCAGCTTTCTGATCCCTGCATTTAAGCTTCGGGGGTAAGTTCTTGAATTCATAGCTCTGGCATTGGCTTTCTCAGTGGGTCGAGTATGGAAAGGTCTGGAATCATTCCTGGAGGCTTGGCTTATTGAGCCTATCTGATGGTTGTGCAACGACCTCCTGCTCTGTATTAAATACCTTGCTGCTAAAAACACCAAGAGGGGTTTCTGTTTCCTGCATTGACCCTGCCCTCACCAGACCCTGCCACATTCTCTGCGTCCCTGCTTCTGGGTCCTCATCTCTGCTGCTCCTTCCTTGGCGTCATCATTGCCACCTCCATGCGTTCTGAAACTGTACCTGCCAGGCTCCCCCTCCCTGAGTCCTCTCCTCTCAGTCTCTTCCTCTTCCTCCTTCATGGTAGGGCTCCTCGGGGGGCTGGACACCACAGCCTCACATGTCCCAAACTCATTGCATGGTCTTCTCTCCCCAGTTTGGCCTCTGTCTTAGCCTGGGTCCCAAACCACAAAGAAAGCTGGGAGCCTCCTTAGAACTTGAGCCTCTTTCCTCCCTCCACTCTGGGCCTTCTAACATTCAGTGAGCACCTACTGTGTACTGGGCCGAGCAGCACCCAGAGTTGAGGCTGACCCAGGGTGGGCTCCTGGATGTATGTAAACACCTGTGAAGTTCCACAAATGGGAGGGATGGGGGAGAGCTCTGTAATAAGTCTAGATTTTTAACAGTCAACAGGGAGGTTCAAAGATGCGGCCGCCTTGCCTCAGTTTGGGTCACCTCTAAAGGGCCCTTTCAGCCCCAGAATTCCCTGGAATAGGCTGAGGCCTTGGCTGTAACTTCTGCTTCTCACTCCCTTTTGGGGTGGTCCCTGAGAGCAGCCCCCTGTAAGCTGCTGAGTGAGGATCTCCTCCGAGTCTGTTTCAGGGTCCTGGAGCCCGGAGGTGACTATCCCTGAGACAACCAACCAGCCATAGCGGAGGCTCTGGCTTGACACCCACTGGAGTCCCCGGAAGGTCAGACTTTCCTGCCTCCTTCTTTCTTCATTTCTGCAGCCACCACCTGAGGCCAAGGTCATGGCGCGTCTAAATCTCCGCAGCTTCTTAAGTGGTTTCCCTCCCCTCTCTTGCCTCTTCTGACCCCTTCTGCCCAGGGCAGCCAGAAGGATCCAAGCAGATCCAGCCAGTCTCCAGCTTAAGCCCTTCAAGGCTACCCATTGCTTTGATGATAAATTGAGCTCCTGACCTCAGGGGTTACCTCCCAGCTCTGCACACCTCCTGTCAGCTGCCGCAGCTGCCTCAAGGCTGCCTCCCTGTTCCCCATGCCTCCCTCTGTGGCAGGGCTCTTTTCCGTTTCCCTCAGCTCCTTTCCAGCCTTCAGATTTCAGTCAAATGTCCCATCCTCAGGGACAAGGGCATGTCTGCTCTCCAGGGGCAGCCTGTTACTGGTTAATGGGGAGGCTCAAAGGCCTGGCCACCTTGCCTCAGTTTGGGTCCACTCTGAAGGGCCTTCCCAGTTTCTCAGGGAAACCACTTCTTTTTTTTTTTTTTTTTTTTTTTTTTTGAGATGGAGTCTCACTCTGTTGCCCAGGCTGGAGTGCAGTGGCATAATCTCGGCTCACTGCAACCTCTGCCCCCTGAGTTCAAGGGATTCTTCTGCCTCAGCCTCCCGAGTAGCTGGGACTACAGGCGCCCACCACTACGCCCGGCTAATTTTTTTGTATTTTTAGTAGAGACGGGGTTTCACCGTGTTAGCCAGGATGGTCTCGATCTCCTGACCTCGTGATCCGCCCGCCTCGGCCTCCCAAAGTGCTGGGATTACAGGCGTGAGCCACCACGCCCGGTCTTTTTTTTTTTTGAGATGGAGTCTCACTCTGTCGCCCAGGCTGGAGTGCAGTGGCATAATCTCGGCTCACTGCAACCTCCGCCTCCTGAGTTCAAGCGATTCTTGTGCCTCAGCCTCCCGAGTCACTAGAACTTCAGCCTCCCAAGTCACTAGAACTACAGGCACACACCACCACACCCGGCTAACTTTCAGGGAAACCACTTCTGACCCCCACCTGCCACCTCCACCAGGTGGGTGCAGCCCCCACTCCATCCTGCACTGACTTCCTGTGGTTTTTGTTCTCAGCCCTTACCCACACTTTGCAATTGTCTTCATTTGTTTTTAACAAATATTTATTGAGCACCTCTTATGTACCAGGCATGTTCTAGGCTCTGATGCAGCAGTGGACAAGAGAGACAAGAATCCCTGCCCTGGACGAGGAAATAGACAATAACGAACAAATACAAAATAGAATGTGAGTTCTGGCTGGGCACGGTAGCTCATGCCTGTAATACCAGAACTTTGGGAGACTGAGGCGGGCGGATCACCTGAGGTCAGGAGTTCAAAACCAGCCTGACCAACATGGAGAAATGCTGTCTCTACTAAAAATACAAAATCAGCCTGCCATGGTGGTGCCTGCCTGTAATCCCAGCATGGACGGAAGAGGTCAGGTTGTGTGACGGGAGATCTCCGCACTCACCTGTGAAACAACTAAAAAAAAAAAAAAGAATGTGAGTTCCGTTTTTTTTTTTTTTTTTTTTTTTTTTTTTTTTTTTTTTTTGAGACGGATCTTGCTCTGTCTCCAGGCTGGTTCAGGTCTAAGTCATGCAATCCGCCTCCGGTTCACCCTTCCCCTGCCTCAGCCTCCAGTAGTGGGACGGGCCCGCCCCCACCCCGCTAATTTTTGTATTTTAAGGTCTCGATCTCCTGACCTCGTGATCCGCCCGCCTCGGCCTCCCAAAGTGCTGGGATTACAAGCGTGAGCCACCGCGCCCGGCCAAGTTCCGTTTTTCTAGGCCAGTGTTCTGGAAGAAAGTGAGGCAGGGCAAGGGGAGACACGAAGGAAGGTGCTTTCTTGAGATGGTGACATTTGAACAGAGGCTGTTGTGGAATGGGAGAGGAAGACATGGGGACGTCTAGTTGTGGAACATTCCGGGCAGAGGCCCAGGGGCAGGGATGTGCCTGTGAACTTGAGACACGGGGAGGCCAGTGTGTTGGGGGAAGGGAGCGAGGGGCAGTGGCCAGAGATGAGGTGGGAGAGGTGACAGGATGCCCCGTCACGTGGGACCTCTTAGGTCACCAGAAGGAGTTTGGGTTTTACTCTGAGCGGGGGTCCATGGAGGGTTCAGAGGGAGAGTGCACAGGAAGCTCACTGTGGCCGGGGTGGGGAACTGTCCAAAGAAGGACGCTGGGGCCTTGCTCGTAGGACTGTGTGCTCATCCTGAAAGAGACGGAGGGCATCGTCAAGGTGAGAAGCATCTGGCCTTGGGATACAGAAGGCAGCACCCACAGCATGTGCCTGCGGGTTGGCTGAGACGGAAGGGAGAGAGAGACTGCAAGGGTGACACCTGTGAAGGGAACCCCTGGCTTTTGTGTGATGACTTCATTACTCTCTGTCTTCCTTTCTGTTCAGGAGAACAGGGACATTGGTCTGGTGTGTTTGTTGGCACGGAATTTAGCCTATTACCTGGAACAAAGTAGATGCTTTATGAATGTTTGTTGAGTGACCGAACGAAAGACGTGGCATATGCAGATCAAAGGAGATAGATAGATAGATAGATAGATAGATAGATAGATAGATAGCATAGCCTCCAGCTCGCTCTGGCCACAAGGTGGGCATGCTGCCAAGCCAGCCTGGCATAGCCTCCCCTGGGAGCAACCCTCCTCCCACTCACAATCTGGCCCCTTGGAGTCTAGAGGGGCCCAACTTGGAACGGCTATGCCCAAAGGGTAGGCACAGGTGCCCAGGCTGGTGCCCACTCTGCACTTCAGACCCCTGGGGTCTGAGCCAACTCCCCCGCCTCTCAGGAGACACAGAGGAGATGTGACGGGGACATAGGACTCCAGGCAGGCTCCTCCCTTCCCTGGCTGCTCTTGCAAGCCTCTCTCCAGGGCAGGGGAAACCCACGGGGCTCGCCTTCCTCCGGCTCAGCTGGAGAAACAGTCAGCTAACTGTGGCCTCGGGTCCTTCATCCCACCTTGTCGGTGCCCGTGGGCAGGTGCTGGACCTCTACTGATCTTCAGGGGCTCTATCTGAGGCATTGGAGGTGAGAGTTAGCCTTGAACACTACTGTGAAGGTTCGCTGAGATTAAGTTGGGGCACCTTGTGATTCTCTCACCTGGGACCCCTATATTTTTCTCTCCTCACCCTTAACCCAATTTCTTTTTTTTTTTTTTTTTTTTTTTTTTTTTTTTTTTTTTTTTGAGACAGAGTCTCCCTCTGTCGCCCAGGCTGGAGTGCAGTGGTGTGATCTCGGCTCACTGCAACCTTTGCCTCCCGGGTTCACGCCATTCTCCTGTCTCAGCCTCCTGAGTAGCTGGGACTATAGGCGCCCGCCACCACGCCTGGCTAATTTTTTTGTGTTTTTAGTAGAGACGGGGTTTCACCGTGTTAGCCAGGATGGTCTTGATCTCCTGACCTTGTGATCTGCCCGATTCGGCCTCCCAAAGTGCTGGGATTACAGGTGTGAGCCACAATGCCCGGCAATCCAATTTCTAACTACATATTTATTTGTATGATTAACTACTGGATGTCTGTAAGCCGTCCGGGTGCAAGGACAGTACTTACCTCGTTCACCAGGATATACTGGAAGCCCAGCACCATGCCTGGCTTACATAACAGGCACTCTGTAAAAGCTGAATGAGTGAATGGAGGGATGAATGAATGAAAGCACTTTGTAAGCTCTAAAGCAGGAGTGATGGGAAAGGACAGACGATAGTAATTGTAAAATAACTACTGTCTAGCAGGCAGAGGCAGCAACACAGCAGGAGTCTCCCTAGCCTGTGGCTGGGCAGGCTGTACCCTCAGTGGCCTCTTCCCCACCACACCTCACCCTACACTCCAGGGTCACAGGCTTGGTAAGTCTGAAAATAACAACAGGTATTTCACCCATACTGCCTCATTTAACCTGCACGAGAGGATCTTGAGGTGATGCTATCATTATTCCCACTATGAAGATTTGGAAACTGGGGATCAGGGAGCTTCAGTAATTTACCCAAGATAAGTGAATGGTGGGGCTGGGATTCAAACACAGGTCTATCGAAGGTCATAGTCCACCCAGGGGTTCATGTTGACACTCTCCTGCCCCTCTGGTCACCTTTAAACCTTTCAATCTCTTCATCCTCATCTTTTTTTTTTTTTTGAGACGGAATCTTGCTCTGTCACCCAGGCTGGAGTGCAGTGGTGTGATCTCTGCTCACTGCAACCTCCACCTCTTGGGTTCAAACAATTCTTGTGCCTCAGCCTCCAGAGTAGATGGGACTACAGGTGCCCGCCACCACACCTGGCTAATTTGTGTATTTGTAGTAGAGATGGGGTTTCACCATGTTGGCCAGGCTGGTCTCGAACTCTTGATCTCAAGTGATCTGCCCACCTCAGCCTCCTAAAGTGCTGGGATTACAGGCATGAGCCATCATGCCAGGCCACCCGTCCCCCTCTTGTCTCCTCCAGAGTCCCTGTGCTCTCCCCAGTAGCTTTGAGCAGGCACCTCTCAGATCCTCATTTTACCTGTCTGTAAAATGGACACACACATCTCTGACTGTTTTGTAATGAAGGTCCACGAGGATGGGAATGTTTTTTGTAAAACATGTAAACATGTTCTGTGTAAAAGGGCTCAGTGGGGTGGAGCTGAGGTAGTGAAGATGCTGCAGTGTCCTGCCCAAGGTCACCCTGTGGTTGGCAGGGGAACAAGTCTCTGCCCTCTGGCTGGGCACCATGGGCAAGTGAGTGTGAGGGTGAGTGGCTGTGTGAGTGTGACTGTGCGTGTAGACTACCCCAGGACCGACCTCTTGAAGGTCAAGAAAAACTGCTGTTGCAGGCCGGGCATGGTGGCTCACGCCTGTAATCCCAACACTTTGGGAGGCCAAGGCGGGTGGATCATCTGAGGTCAGGAGTTCGAGACCAGCCTGGCCAACAGGGTGAAATCCCGTCTCGACTAAAAACACAAATATTAGCCCAGCGTGGTGGTGGGCACCTGTAATCCCAGCTCACTCAGAAGCAGAGGCAGGAGAATTGCTTGAACCTTGGGAGGCAGAGGTTGCAGTGAGCCGAGTTTGCGCCATTACACCCGAGCCTGGGTGACAAGAGAGAAACTCCGATTCAAAAAAAAAAAAGAAAAAGCCCCTGCTGCTTCCAATTTTAAGGCTTCCAGTGTTATTAAATTAAAAAAAAAAAAGGCCGCGGAAAACATCATGCATTTTAAAGGTTTATGTTTAACAAATGAACTTTTTAAAAACACACACACAATGCAATGCCATGTAATTGTGCTATTCACAAGATAATTAGAGGATTTATAGAAAATATGAATTGATAGTGCACAGTGGGAGGTGTGGCTGGGTAATGAGATGCAAGTGCACAGTGGCCTGGCGAGCAGCTCCTGTGTTCCTCCCATTGTGTCCCTTTGTTACTACATGTTACATCCTCATTTGGGCATGCCGGTGGCCAAGAGACCTTCATCTGGCCTCTGCCTCGAGTTATCTCCCCACACTCGGCCCCCTCTCTGGCTTTTTTTTTTTTTGAGACAGCGTCTTTTTTTGAGACACAGGGCAGGGACAAGTCTTTGGTTAATCTTCCATTAATTAATCCATGTATCAGTTCACTCACAGATGTTTATTGAGCTCCTATTTTGTATTCTGGAATCCATATTTTGCTCTGGGGACATGGTAGTGAAGAAAACAGAGGAGGGCCGAGCGCGGTGGCTCACGCTTGTGATCCCAGCACTTTGGGAGGCCGAGGCGGGCGGATCACCAGGTCAGGAGATCGAGACCACGGTGAAACCCCGTCTCTACTAAAAATACAAAAAATTAGCCGGGCGTGGTGGCGGGCGCCTGTAGTCCCAGCTACTCGGAGAGGCTGAGGCAGGAGAATGGCGTGAACCCGGGAGGCGGAGCTTGCAGTGAGCCGAGATTGCGCCACGGCACTCCAGCCTGGGCGACAGAGCGAGACTCCGTCTCAAAAAAAAAAAAAAAAAAGAGAAAACAGACGAGGTCCCTGCTCTCGGGAAGCCGCCAGTCTTGGGTGGGAGACAGACACAAGTAAATCAGGCCATATAAACAGTGATAGGAGCTGTGAAGGGCATTAACAGGAACTGAGATAGAATTACAGGAGACCGGCCGGATGCAGTGGCTCACACTTGTGAGCTGGGATTACAGGGGTCTGCCACCATGCCTGGCTAATTTTTGTATTTTTATCTTATTTATTTATTTATTTTTGAGACGGAGTCTTGCTTTGTCGCCCAGGCTAGAGTACAGTAGCGCTATCTCAGCTCACTGCAACCTCTGCCTCTCGGGTTCAGTTCAAGTGATTCTCCTGTCTCAGCCTCCCGAGCAGCTGGGATTACAGGCGCTCGCCACCACGCCGGGGTAATTTTTGTATTTTTAGTAGAGACGGGGTTTCATCGTGTTGGCAGGCCGGTCTCGAACTCCGACCTCAAGAAATCCACCCGCCTTGGTCTCCCAAAGTGCTGGGATTACAGGTGTGAGCCACTGTGCCCAGTCCCAGACCATATTTGAATTAGAGCTGAAGGGCTCCAGGGCCAAATGGCTGTTGAGGGGCAGGACCAGCTGCCTCACTGTCACTCTCCTTTACAGAGAAAAGCTATTCTGGTCCAATTCCTAGCTGCCTGGCTTTGGGAAAACTCTTTCATCTCTCTGTGCCTCAGTTTCTTCATCTGTAAATTTTTTTTTTTTTTTTTTTTTTTGAGACAGAATCTTGCTCTTGTTGCCCAGGCTGGAGTGCAAAGGCGCAATCTTAGCTAACTGCAACCTCCGCCTCCCAGGTTCAAGTGATTCTCCTGCCTCAGCCTCCTGAGTAGCTGGATTACAGGTACCCGCCACCATGACTGGCTAATTTTTTGTATTTTCAGTAGAGACGGGGTTTCACCATGTTGACCAGGCTGGTCTTGAATTGCTGACTTCAGGTGATCCACCTGCCTCAGCCTCCCAAAATGCTGGGATTACGGGCGCAAGCCACCACACCCGGATTTTTTTTTTTGAGACGTAGTCTCGCTCTGTCGCCCAGGCTGGAGTGCACTGGCATAATCTCGGCCCACTGTAACCTCCGCCGCCCGGTTCAAGAGATTCTCCTGCCTCAGCCTCCAGAGTAGCTGGGATTACAGGCATCCACCACCACGTTCGGCTAATTTTTGTATTTTTAGTAGAGACGGGATTTCACCATGTTGGCCAGGCTGGTCTCGAACTACTGACCTCAGGTGATCCGCCTGCCTGGGTCTCCCAAAGTGCTGGGATTACAGGCGGGAGCCACCGCGCCCAGCTGTAAAATGATAATAAGCAGACCTTAAGTATAACTTCCTTTTAAGGCTATTCAATAAATAAATGTGCTAAGGTCCTGTAAAGGGCTGAGCACAGAGGCTGGCATAGTCAGTGCTCAATAAATGGAAAGGAGAAGATGGAGATGAGGAGGACGCGGGGCCAGAAAGTTGGAGAAGGGTTGGCCTGGTTTCCTCTGTCCTTGGACAGGTTCCGGCTCCGCGCAGCCTTGGCAGTTCCAGGAATGGCCACGAGATGGCGCCTGAATCCCAGTTATGAGGGACTCAGCGGCGCTTCTTAGCAGAGGAAGCTGTTTGGGGGGAAAAGGGGCCAGAGAAGCAGGTAGGCTCCTCAAGCTTGGATGGAGTGGGGCTTGGCACTAGATTTGCTTAAAGTCCAGCCACTTCAGCCTCTCCTTTCGGTTTGTCTCCTCGGGGTTCCCTGTACGTACCCCTTTCCCTCCAGCACTGGAGCCCAAGTCTCCCGCTGAGCAGGCCCCTCTCCCTCCACGCCCAGGCTTCTTAAACCAACCCCGCCTCCCCTTGTCATTCATGAACCAGGTAGGAGGACTTAACGGAGCACTTCCTGTGGGCCTTGCAGGGTGGGGAGCCAGAGGAAATGACCTGGTTCCTGTTCTTAGCATCCTGGGGGTGGGATGGGAGGTAGGAATAGAAACCAAAAGAGAGAAATGGAAAACAGGGAGATTGGCTTAAGACTTCTCCATCTGTAGGCTGAACCCCTTATCCTCATTTTGCAGATGCAGAAACTGAGGCTCAGAAGCGTTCGGCCACGTGCATGCATTGTCTTTCCCATTGGTGCTCCGTTGCCAGTAATAAGGTGAGTTATATCTAAATATATTCGTAGACTCATTCAACAGCATCTACAAGAGTGCTGCAGTTCCCGCAAGGATCAGACCTGCCCCTGCCCTTGGGAGCTGGCAGTCTGGAGGGTGAGGCTGCGTCTGGGGACCCAGAGGATGCAGTTGTTGGTCCCATCTGAACCGGTTGGGGGAGGGAAGGGAGGAAATGTGTGAGAGACTTTGTAGATTTCTTATGTGCAAAGGACCTGCTCCAGTATAACTTTCAAAGAGGCAATATCATGACTCCCATACAAATTAAAATGAACATGTGTCAAAGATTTTCTTTGACTTATTAATTGACATGGAATCAGCAAGATGTTAAAATGAGTTCAACTGAGAATTTGACTTACGGGTATTTATATTCTCTACTGGACAAAATTCCTTTGCACGGTTATGAGCAGGAATCATTTGCTTTGTGATCTGTTTTCCTCAAATTGCCTCTATCCCTACAGAGCTATAAAGCTAATCAAAGACAATCAAAGGCACACAAGCACACACCCCTAAAGAATCAGATCATCACTAGAGGGTCACAGCCAACACCCGGCACTCCTCTGAAAGGAACACACCCAGAAATCTCTTGCCTTTTCCCAGGTTTGATATATTTTCTTGGCCGACTCCTGGAAGGATCAGGATGAATCAGGTAGCAGCCGTTGCTGAGCAGGCAGGGCCATCTTAGAGCTTGGTCCTCCTCTTTGCAAAATCTTCCCCAGTCAGGCGGTAACTTCTAGCTGCAGCCAGGGTCAGTAATCGCCAGCAGGTGGCGCTGAGGCACGTGGGGAATTCTTTGACCCTTGCGGCCCGGCAGAAGTCAGGTTTCCTGACTTCAGGATTTCACGGGACCCTTTCTCCCCACCCCCTCCCCACCTTCTCCTTCTTCTCCCCTTTCTCCTTATCCTTCTCCTCTTTCTCCTTATCCTCTTCTCCTCTTTCTCCTTATCCTTCTTCTCCTCCTCCTCCTCCTTCCTTCTTTTTTTTTTTGGTGGTTGTTGTTTAGTTTTTTGAGACGTGGTCTCGCTATGTTGCCCAAGCTGGTCTTGAACTCCTGGGCTCAAGTGATTCACCCGCTTCAGCCTTCCAAGGTGCAGGGATCACAGGCGTGAGCCACCGTGCCAGGCCATTCCCCCTCTTTCGGTTCAAGTTTTCTCATGATCACAGGGCCGTTTCCAAGTGAGCTCATCTCGAGCCATAAATTCAGCCATTCACTGATTCAATCCATCTTTGATTTGACAAAGTGTCCAGGCCCAAAGTCGTATTCCTGAGGCTCTCCAGGAATTCTTTGTGTCCAAGAAGCAGCCCTTGTCTCTGCTTGTCCGGCTTTGCTGCTCCCTGAAGGAGCAAGGCCTCACTCACCTTTGAGGATGAATTCTGCCATCTCAGGGCCCCATCCCACACTGCCCCACCCTTGCCCTGCCTTTGGGTGTATCCACACCTCCCTGGAAACCTGGAAAAGTCACCTCAGCAGAGGTTGAATAAAAAGCTTTACTTCTTTGTCTCCTTTCAAGCTCTCATTACCCCCCCCTCCCTTTTTATTGAGACAGAATCTTATTCCATCACCCAGGCTGGAGTGCAGGGGTGCGATCTCGGCTCATTGCAACCTCTGTCTTCTGGATTCAAGTGACTCTCGTGCCTCAGCCTCCTGAGTAGCTGGAATTACAGGTGCAGACCACCGCGCCCAGCTAATTTTTGTATTTTTAGTACAGGCGGGGTTTCACCATTTTGGCCAGGCTGATCTCGAACTCCTGACCTCTGGTGATATGCCTGCCTCAGCCTCCCAATGTGCTGGGATTACAGGTGTGAGCCACCGCTCCCAGCTTCATTCCCATTTTACAGGTGAGAAAGTGGCTACTGCTCCTCTGGGTCTGTCCTGGCCGTGGGGGAAGGTTGTATCTCTTTGCTATACTCCGCTTTACGCAGGCCAGAGGATGGCTGAAGAGCTGCCCCCAGGCCTCACTGTTTCCCTGGCCTTCCCATAAACTCACATTCATGGAGGATTGCAGCATAAGAAGCACCTCCTATGCGCTTCCCAAGGGCCTGGAAAGTTCTCCAGAATGTAGTGGGAATAACTACAAGCACAGTCCCATCCCAGCTCAGCAAGGAAGGACTGCTGGGGTGACCACGGCTCCCTCCTCAGCTGAGACCCTGCCCTGGGCTAGGGGCAGCAGGCCAAGGGGACGGAGGTGGGCAGGCAGGGTCTGCAGGCCATCGTGGTAGTGAGGTCTGTACCGGGGCCAGGGCACACATCTGTCCCACTGGGTGCAGGCTGGGCAGTGTTTCCCTGGCTCCTTGGCTCTTCCCTGTATGCTGGGTGCAGAATTGTGGGGCATCAGGGAAAAAACCTTCCTCCTCTAGGTTAGTGTCTCTGCCCTCCACCCTGTGACTGCGACAGCAGCAGGAAAGAGGTCACCACAGTGCTCTTGCATCTCAGGGATTCCCTCAAAGGAGAATCTGAGAGAAAAGAGTAGGAGTCCTTGGGAAGCGGATCCTGAGCAGAAAGGTCCCTGGTCTCTGGCCACCTGGGGCCTGTGGGCAGTGAGATCTGCTGGGAATGAAGTGGATGGTGGCATAAATTTGAAGGCAGGTAGGGGAGAAGCAGCACCAGACCCCCAGGGCCCGGACAGGCCAGCGGGCTCCCTGCAATTTGCACGACCTTGCATCTCCCTTCCTTTCCTGGGAAGCATGTGGTCTGATAGCTTCCAGGATGACAGCTTGTGCTGGGGCCTGGACTTCTCTGCTCTGACAGATTCAGACATCTGTCTTAGTTTGTTTTCTGTTGCTTACAACAGAATACTGAAACTGGGTAATTTCTAAAGGAAATGAATGTATTTTTAAAGTTCTGGAGGCTGGGAAGTCCAAGGTCGAGGGGCCACATCTGGTGGGAGCCTTCTTGCTGGTGGGAGCTCTCTGCAGAGTCCTGTGGGAGGGCATGACATCGCACGGTGAGGGGGCTGAGGGGTGTCCCTCAGTGTCCCTTCCTCTTCTTATAAAGTCCCCAGTCCCACTCCTATAATCACCAATTAACTCATTAATCCATTAACCCACAAGATTAATCCATTCATGAGGGCAGAGCCTTCATGATCCAATCACCTCTTAGAGGTCCTACCTCTCAATACGGCCACATTGGGGATTACATTTCAGCATAGGCTGGGTGCACTGGCTTATGCCTGCAATCCCAGCACTTTGAGAGGCCAAGGTGGGCGGATTGCTTGAGCCCAAGAGTTCCAGACCAGTCTGGGCAACATGGTGAAACCCCATCTTGACAAAAAATAAAAAAATTAGCCAGGCATGGTGGTACGCACGTGTAGTCCTAGCTACTCCAGGGGCTGAGGTGGGAAGATTGCCTGAGCCCAGGGAGGTTGACACTGCAGTGAGCTATGACCGTGCCACTGCACTCCAGCCTGGGCAACGGAGTGAGGCCTTGTCTCAAAAATATAAAAGAGCCGGGCGTGGTGGCTCACGCCTGTAATCCCAGCACTTTGGGAGGCCAAGGCGGGCAGATCACGAGGTCAGGAGATCGAGACCAACTTGGCTAACATGGTGAAACCCCGTCTCTACTAAATATACAAAAAAGATTAGCCGGGCTTGGTGGTGGGCGCCTGTAGTCCCAGCTACTCGGGAGGCTGAGGCAGGAGAATGGTGTGAACCCAGGAGGTGGAGCTTGCAGTGAGCCGAGATCGCGCCACTGCACTCCAGCTTGGGCCACAGAGCAAGACTCCATCTCAAAAAAATAAAAAATAAAAAATAAATATATATATATATATACACACACACACATATATATATACACACACAAACACACACATATATATATATATACACATATATATAAAAGAAAAAAGTATTTCAACATGAGTTTTGGAGGGGACAAATAGTCCAACCACAACAATATCCCAGAGTTATTCCATCAGGATGGGTCCCTGGGGGTTCTGTAAAGGCAGTATTTAATTTCGTCAGATGTACTTTGAGAAACTGCTGGAATTTCTGGTTTGGGGAAGGCTGAGCCCCTCAGAGGTCTAGATGAGATTTTCTGGTTTCTTCCTTTGCTGGGAAAAATGGATCAGGATGGCCTCGTTTAGACTGTCAGACACTCTAGGATCCTTGGACCTCCCTCAGGAGAAGAAAATTTGGACCTTCTATCACCAATAGGAAGGGCACTCAGAAATCCTGGTGATATGGCTCTGATGAGTGGAGGAACACCAGGATTCTTGGTCCTCATGCTGGTTTAGATAAAACGACACAGACACGTAGAGTTGTTTTAAGGAGTGGAGAGTTTAATAGGCAAGAAGAGAAAAGGCAGAAGGAAGAAGCTCCCCCATACAGAGACAGAAAGAGGAGGGCTCCAAAGCCGAGAGAGGGAAGCCCAAGTGGGGTGCAAACCAGCCAGGTATATATACAGAGGCTGGAGGAGGTGGTGTCTGATTTGCATAGGGCTCAGGGGATTGGTTTGACCAGGCATGTCATTCACTTAGCCCGCAAAAAAGCTGGCCTTCCCACCTTAGCCTTTTAATATGCAAATGCAGGTGCCAGGATGTTTTACACACGTGGGGATCTGTGGGGGCAGCCATGTTGCCAGGAACATGTGGGGCAAGGGCAAGAAGGCTGCAGGAATTGCCATGTAGGGTGGACCCAGTTTCTAATGACCTGCATTTGCATATTAAAGGCTTTTCTGGAGATGCTTTAAAAAACGAAAACTTTCCAAGGATTCCTTTTCCTCTCTATCTGCCTAAAATAATTTCTTAATAACTCCTACAACACTAGTATTCTGAGTATCAGAGGAACTGTGTTTTTAATTTGGCTCTCATGCGGATGAAGCAGGGCGCACCTGAGAGGGCAAGGAATGTTAGCAGCTGTGTCCTATGGCGTGGGCTCCCTCCCTCCGTTTCCAAAGAGGCGGATACAGGAGAAGTTGGAGGGCTCTGCACAGCTGCCTTTGGTGCCTGAAGTCCCACTGAGGCAAATCTGGGCCACACAGCCTCACCCCATTACCCCCTTTATGAGTGATTTCTGGAGATATTCCGAGCCCAGCACATTCTCATCCTCAGGTATTTTCGTGATCTATTCCTAGGGCACAAATCATCCCCAAACTTAGCAGCTTAAAACTATATACATTTGGCCAGGCATGGTGGCTCACGCCTATAATCCCACTACTTTGGGAGGCCAAGGCGGGCGGATCACCTGAGGTTGGGAGTTCGAGATCAGCCTGACCAACATGGAGAAACCCCGTCTCTACTAGAAATACAAAAATTTAGCCGGGCATGGTGGTGCATGCCTGTAATTCCAGCTATTCTGGAGGCTGAGGCAGGAGAATCATTTGAACCCAGGAGGCGGAGGTTGCAGTGAGCTGAGATTGTGCCCTTGCACTCCAGCCTGGGCAACAAGAGTGAAACTCCGTCTCAAAAACAAACAAACAAACAAAAAACCCAAAACCAATATACATTTATATATATTTACCCTCTCACTGAGCTTCTGAGGGTCAGGAATCCAGGAGCAGCTTAGCTGGATGGCCCTGACTCAGGGTCTGTCTTGAAGTTGTGGTCAAGATGTCAGCTGGGACTGGGCATGGGGGCTCACGCCTGTAATCCCAGCACTTTGGGAGGCCGAGGCGGGCAGATCATTTGAGGTCAGGAGTTTGAGACCAGCCTGGACAACACAGTGAAACACCATCTCAACTAAAAATACAAAAATTAGCCAGGCATGGTGGCACGCACCTGTAATTCCAGCTACTCGGAAGGCTGAGGCAGGAGAATCATTTGAACCCGGGAGGTGGAGGTTGCAGTGGGCCAAGATCGCGCCATTATACTCCAGCCTGGGTAACAGAGCGAAACTCCATCTCAGAAAAAAAAAAAAGATGTCAGCTGGGATGACCGACTCCTGAAGGCCTGACTGGGGCCGGAGACCTGCTCCCAAGGCAGCTCACATAGTTGGCAAGTTGGTGCTGATGGATGACAGGCGGCCTTGGTTCCTCACGCGTGGGCTTCTCCACAGGGCTGCTGGTACATCCTCACAACATGGTGGCTGCCCTCCCCCAGAGGAAGCGTTCCAATATGGCAGGGTTGAAGCCACCAATCTCTTTTATGGCCTAGCCTTGAAAATCCCACGCTATCACTCCTGCTGTACTCCCTTGGTCACCGAGGCCAACGCTATTTAATGTGAGAGGAGACCATACAAGGTTATAACTAGCAGGAGGTAGGGGTTGCTGGGGCCATCTCGAAGCCTGGCTACCTCACCAGGCTTTGGGTTAATCTTCAGGTAAATCTTCAAACTTTATACACAGTGGTTCCCATGCCTCCGAGAACTATCTAAGAGAACCCATTTATGCCTGAGGTTGCAATTTTTTGAATTTTTGCAATGAGACCTTGGCGGTGCCCTTGAGCAGTAGGATATAAATAATTCCCACATGCTTAGTGTTCCAATAATGGAACACTAGGCATAAATGGGTGTAAGCATCTTCTATCCATGAGGGCCTCTGTGTCTGAAGAGGGATGAGGAAGATGCCCCGTGCAGGCCCCACTAACTTCCCAGTGGCTCACTTCCTGCTTTGCCCCCTCACTCACTGGCACTTTCTGTGTCTCAGCAGCCTGTTCTGGCCATAGCAAAAAGGGGTCCTCCAGGGACTGCCACAGCTGTTCCAACAACAGCCTTAGCCTTTGGCACTTCATGGTTTCCTGAGGAAACTGACTAGATGAGCCCATTTCTTAGGGACAGCCCAGTTTGAGACCACAGGGACAATCTTGAACCCACTAACTCTGTCCCCATCTCACTCTACCAGCCTGCCACAGTGGAGGTTCTTTTGGAGGCCAGTGACAGAAGCCAACTCAGCCAAAAGTGGAATCCAAGGCTGGGCGCGGTGGCTCACGCCTGTAATCCTAGCACTTTGGGAGGCCGAGGCGGGCGTATTACCTGAGCTCAAGAGTTCAAGACCAGCCTGAGCAACACGGCGAAAACCCGTCTCTACTAAAATACAAGAAATAAGCCGGGCGTGGCAGCGTGCGCCTGTAGTCCCAGCTGCCTCACCTGTAGTCCCAGCTACCTGGGAGGCTGAGGCAGAAGTGCTTGAACCCGGGAGGCGGAGCTTGCAGTGAGCCGACGCGGCGCTATTGCTCTCCAGCCTGGGCGACAGAGCGAGACTCCACCTCCAAAAAAAAAAAAAAAAAAAAAAGTGGAATCCAGTGGGAGGGTGCCAGAGTGTGTCACAGTACAAAGGGAAATTGAAGAGCCAAGAGCCAGGAAGGGCAGGGCCCAGGGCAGTCCAGTGGATGTTAACAGCGGGGTTCATGGGCTCTCACTGTGGAGCACAGCAAGACTTGGTACCAGAGACTCGTCTCTGCTCCAATTTGTTGGCGGACAGAATCTAATTGGCTCAGCCATGTCAGGTGCCCACCCCTGGTCCAATCAGCAATGGCGGGGAAGGGGTGGACTCCCAGCCATGATGGCGTGGGGTTGGGGCAGGTCCTAGGGCAGTTAACACAGCTGAGGGCCAAGAAACTTACTAGGAGGATAGCTACTCAAGGAAGAGGTTTGCTCTGTGCAGAAAAAAAGGATCTGAGATATTAGGGAGGTCCAAGAGCCCACGGCACCCCCCTCCCTTTTCTAGAATCTTCCTGAGATTCTGAGGACCACTCACTAATTTAAGAAACTTGGCTCTCGGCCGGCCGTGGTGGCTCACGCCTATAATCCCAGAACTTTGGGAGGCCGAGGTGGGCGGATCACCTGAGGTCAGGAGTTCGAGATCAGCCTGGTCAACATGGTGAAACTCCGTCTCCACTAAAAATACAAAATTAGCTGGGCCTGGTGGCGCATGCCTGTAGTCCCAGCTACACCGGAGGCTGAGGCAGGAGAATCACTTGAACCCGGGAAGCAGAGGTTGTAGTGAGCCAAGAACACGCCATTGCATTCCAGCCTGGGCAACAAGAGCAAAACTCTGTCTCAAAAAACAAAAAGAAAAAAAAAAAAAAGAAAAAGAACCTTTCCTCTCACCTATTCTTCCCCTGTGAATATCCTTCCCAGATTCTGGCACCCAGTTATGGGCTTCAAAGTCACTTAAAATATGGTTCAAAGACCACTTGTTTTAGAATCACCTGGGAAGCATGTTAAAAATACAGGTTCCAGGCCCAGTGCCATGACTCACGCCTGCAATCCCAGCACTTTGGGAGGCCAAGGCAGGTGGATTGCCTGAGCTCAGAAGTTCGAGACCAACCTGGGCAACATGGCAAAACCCCATCACTACAAAAAATACGAAAAAATCAGCCAGGCCTGGTGGCAAGCGCCTGTGATCCTAGCTACTTGCAGGGCTGAGGCGAGAGGATCACCTGAGCCCAGGAGGTCGAGGCTGCAGTGAGCCATGTTTGCACCACTGCATTCCAGCCTGGATGACAGAGTGAGACCCTGTCTCCAAAAAAAAAAAAAAAAAAAAAAAAAATTAGCCAGGCATGGTGACGCATGCCTGTAATCCCAGCTATTTGGGAGGCTGAGGCAAGAGAATCGCTTGAACCCAGGAAGCAGACGTTGCAGTTGCAGTGAGCCGAGATCACGCCACTGCACTCCAGCCTGGGCGACAGAGCCAGACTCCGTCTCAAAACAAACAAACAAAAAAACAGGTTCTAGACGTCAGGCCTAGGAATCTATATTTAAACCTGCTCTATAAGGGATCCAGATGCACAACAAAGGTTGAGAAGTGTTTCAGATGTAGCTTCATCCCAGCTCCCAAAGTGCCACAAATTGCACCAAGTGCTGGTGCTCACTGGAAGGCCACATGCTCGCCCCCCATCCTCTCCACCATGCCCTGACCATCTCCTTGATCTTGTCCCAGCACTGTCTATCGAGACCTCAGTCCCTCTCCTAGCAGGAGCCTGGACCCCTGGGATAGGCAATTTTTGTTCTAACCCTGCTCCTGATACCATCTTTTCTTTTCTTTTTTTTTCTCTTTCTTTTTCTTTCTGTTCTGATTCTCACCAACGTTCATTTTTAATTTTATCATTTAAAAATCTTTTATAGTTATGTAAACAACCTCAAACTTTTTTTCTGGAGCTAGGTGATGAATAACCAAATAGGGGAAGGAATTTCAGTTGCCCCTAATCCTATATTAGTCCCTGTGCAGATGGGCCTAATGAGTACTGCACCAGGACTTCTAATTATCTTTAATAAGCTTCAGGCCGGGCGCGGTGGCTCACGCTTGTAATCCCAGCACTTTGGGAGGCCGAGGCGGGCGGATCACGAGGTCAGGAGATCGAGACCATCCTGGTTAACACGGTGAAACCCCGTCTCTACTAAAAATACAAAAAATTAGCCAGGCGCAGTGGTGGGCGCCTGTAGTCCCAGCTACTCGGGGGGCTGAGGCAGGAGAATGGCGTGAACCCGGGAGGCGGAGCTTGCAGTGAGCCGAGATTGCGCCACTGCACTCCAGCCTGGGCGACAGAGTGAGACTCCGTCTCAAAAAAAAAAAAAAAAAAAAAGAGCTTCTAAAATTCACGGGGCATGATAGAATGAGGTTGATTGTTAATCAAATGGCCCAATGAATCAAGCCTCCTGGTATCTACGCCCTTGGATAGGCCCCTCCCATGGTGACGCTGGGATTGGCCACGTGACTTGCTTTGGCTAGTGGGACATCAGTGACTACGACACAGAGGCCAGATAAGTGCTTGTGATTTGGGGCTTACTCTGTTAGCGCTGTCCTGGAACCACCATGTGAGGAAACCTAGGCTACATGGTCATCCTTGAGGATGAAAGATCTCATGAAGAGTAAGGCTTAACCATCCCCACCTTCCCAGCTGAACCTAGCCCACAGCTGAACCTCGCCCACAGCCATTCTTCCAGCTGAACGCAGCTACGCAAGTAAGCCCTGGAAAAATCAGCAGAAGAATGCAGCCAACCCATATTTTCATGAGAAATAAAAAAAATTACTGTTTTAAGCCTAAGTCTTGAGTTGTTTGTTATGCAGCAATAGCTAACTGATATAATGGGTCACAGTAACACTCACAGGACAGTATTTCTGTGCTACTATTTCCACTTGATATTCTGGAGCTTCCTGTAGATCTGTTGCAGTGAAGCAATAAAGCAATACAGTGGCTTAAACAAGATCGTTTGTTTTCTTCTATGTAAGAGGTCGGAGTTAGGTGGTTCATGTCTGGTGGGGCAACTGTGCCCACCTTCAAAATGACCCTTCTGGCTGGGCGTGGTGGCTCATGCCTGTAATCTCAGTAGCTTGGGAGGCCGAGGTGGGCATATCACTTGAGCTCAGGAATTTGAGACCAGTCGGGGCAACACAGTGAGACCCCGTCTCTACTAAAAATACAAAAAATAGAATGGGCGGCCGGGCACAGTGGCTCACGCCTGTAATCCCAGCACTTTGGGAGGCTGAGGCGGGTGGATCACGAGGGCAGGAGTTTAAGACTAGCCTGGCCAAGATGGTAAAACCCTGATTCTACTAAAAATACAAGAATTAGCCGGGTGTGGTGGTGGGGGCCTGTAATACCAGCTACTCTGGAGGCTGAGGCAGAGAATTGCTTGAACCTGGGAGGCAGAGGTTGCAGTGAGCCGAGATTGCACCACTGCACTCCAGCCTGGGCAACAGAGTGAGACTCTGTCTCAAAAAAATAAAATAAAATAAAATAAGCTGGGTATGGTGGCCCACACCTCTAGTCCCAGATACTCTGGAGGCTGAGGTAGGAGGATTGCTTGAGCCCAGGAGGTGGAGGTTGCAGTGAGCTATGATCACACCATTGCACTCCAGCCTGGGTGACAGAGTGAGACCCTGTCTCAAAAAAAAAAAAAAAAAAGAAAGAGAGAGAGAGGAGTGAGGTGGGAAAATACCCAATCCTTTGGCACATATCACTTCGATTCATATTTCTTTGCTAAAGCTTGGGCCCATGGCTTCACCTAGTTGCAAGGGAGACTGGGAAATGTACTTTCTTTCTTCTTCTTTTTGTTTTTTTTTGAGATGAAGTCTTGTTGGCTCTGTTGCCCCAGACTGGAGTGCAACGGCGTGATCTCGGCTCACTGCAACCTCCGCCTCCTGTGATTAAGCAATTCTCCTGCCTCACCCTCCCAAGTAGCTAGGATTACAGGCACCTGCCACCACACCCGGCCAATTTTTTGTATTTTTTGTTGAGACGGGGTTTCATCATGTTCGGCAGGCTAGTCTTGAACTCCTGACCTCAAGTGATCCACCCTCCTCTGCCTCCCAAAGTGCTGGGATTAGAGATGTGAGCCACCGTGCCTGGCCTGGGAAATGTACTTTCTAGCCAAGCAGCATGTGCCCAGCTAAAATATGGCCATTCTATTTATTAAAGAGAGAAGGAGAAACTACTCATTTGAGGATGACTAGCAGTCAATGCTGTGTAATCTGCCTCCAGGGTTCTCAGCAGTGTTCTCACTAAATATGAGTATTGGCCGGGCGCGGTGGCTCACGCTTGTAATCCCAGCACTTTGGGAGGCCGCGGCGGGCGGATCACGAGGTCAGGAGATCAAGACCACGGTGAAACCCCGTCTCTACTAAAAATACAAAAAATTAGCCGGGCGTGGTGGCGGGCGCCTGTAGTCCCAGCTACTCGGAGAGGCTGAGGCAGGAGAATGGCGTGAACCCGGGAGGCGGAGCTTGCAGTGAGCCGAGATTGCGCCACTGCACTCCAGCCTGGGCGACAGAGCGAGACTCCGTCTCAAAAAAAATAAATAAATAAAATAAATAAATATGAGTATCCCACGGATTAGGTGGTTTAATTTCTTATCATAAAACAATCATAAGTATCAAGTTTTTGTCTATGAATTGGTTAGGGAGATTTAGGCTGCAAGTAACAGAATACTAAACTAAAAGTTGCCTAAAGAGTTGGGAGTTTCCTAGCTTAGGCAACATAAGAGAAGACCTCTATCTTTACAAATTTTTTTTTTTTTTTGGAGACAGAGGCTTGCTCTGTTGCCCAGGCTGGAGTGTAGTGGTGCAATCTCGGCTCACTGCAACCTCCACCTCCTGGGTTCAAGTGATTCTTCTGCCTCAGCCTCCCGAGTAGCTGGGACTGCAGGCACACACCACCACGCCTGGGTAATTTTTGTATTTTTAGGAGAGACGGGGTTTCCTCATATTGGCCAGGCTGGTCTTGAACTCCTGAACTCGTGATCTGCCCGCCTCAGCCTCCCAAAGTGCTGGGATTACAGGAGTGAGCCACTGTGCCCGACCTTCTCCAAATAATTTTTAAAAATGAGCCAGGTGTGGTGGTATGTGCCTGTGGTCCCAGCTACTCAGGAGGCTGAGGCAGGAGGATTGTCTGAGCCTGGGAGGCCAAGGCCGCAGTGAGCCATGATCACACCACTGCAGTCCAGCCTCCAGCCTCTGCAATGGAGTGAGAGTGTCTCAAAAAAAAAAAAAAAAAAGAGTCAGGAGTTTTATCTTAAGATATCTTGGGGTAGACCATTTTTGAGTCAAGCGCTTCATGGTTGAAAGATGACTACAGTGGCTCCAAGCATCATATTCACAGAGAACAGCTAAATAACAGCTATTATATATTGAGTACTTATCATGTGCTAGAACTGTGTGGGCATTTTAAGTGTATTCACTCATTTGATTTTCACAGCACCCTGTGAAGAAAGTCCAATTATTTTCATTTTGCAGATGAGAAACACAAGGTACAGAAAGGTCGAGTAATCTGCTTAAGCCAATCAGAGGCAGAGCCACGCTTTTAGCCCAGATGGTTTGACCCTGGAGCCTGCACTTTTGTGTGGCTGCATTTGCCATGGGCAGCATCTCAGAAAGGGAGGCTTGGACAGGGGTCCCCCTAAAACATCTCTTTTTATTAGAGGAGGAAAATTCCTCCCAGAAGCCCCCAGCAGCGTCCCCTTCCTATCTCATTGGCCAGAATAGGGTCCCATGGTTCTCCCCAACCCAATTACCAGCAGAGGGGAGTGATCAAATGTAAATACCCCAGTCACTATCCACCTGGGGATAATTAGTACATTGTCCTCCCACCAGAACAAAACAAGCTTCTTTTAGCAAGGAAGCAGGGGGCAAGTATCTGCCCGTAGGCAGAACCCATGGTTGGTAGCTGGGGTCCGCCAGCCCACTGGGACTGAAATAAGGCTGGCTCAGACCGTATCCCTTACTTTCCACAAGGCTTCTGCAATTTCTCAGGCTTACAATTGTGTGCCTCTGATTTCCGGCTTCTGCTGAATTCTAGCAGCTGTTCCCTTTATTTCTGCCCTGGAATTGACTCAAATGTAGGATGCAGCCCGTTTCTTCTCCCAAGAAACCGTGGATACCAGACTGCTCTGTAAGCAGAATTTCACTGAAGATTTGTGGGTCCCTGGAAGAGTTACAGAGTGGCTCAGCACAGGACTGAAAGTGGCACCGGGACGTCTCTGCTCTTCCAAGCTGGTCCCTCAGGCATCCTCCAGCCCCGCCCGCGCAGGGCTGCTGCTCCCATCTGCTGGCGCCCATCTACCCGCTTCCCTCCTTCAGCCCCTGCGGGACACCTGGATGCCCCAGGGACTTCCAATTCTCACACAGGAGACCCTGCATTTCGGCTCTCCCTAGCCCCTCCTGCTCTTCCCAAACCAGGCTGCCAAGCCAAACCCGGTAAGGGCCCTTTAAGAACAAAAGGGCCTTTTAGTTAATGCAGCAGGATCTACTTTCCTTAGAAGGAAGCTTTGATTATAAATAACAACCCTTCCCCTCTGGGTTCCTCCAGGTGCATTGGAAATTCGAATTTCAGAATAAGCTGACTGCCAAGAGGGCCCTCCCTGTGTCGGGGCCTGTCTGAGCCCCTTAGTCCGTGGGAAATTCACAGAGAAGGAAACGGTCACTTTTCCTGCACCTGAGAAGGTAAAAATCAAACTGCCTTAGAAAGATACTGTCCTCCTAAAAACTGGTGCCTCTGTACACCTCAAGGAGTCAGCAGGCTCTGCCTCCGAGGCTTAAAAGCCTCAGGGATTTCTTTCTTTCTCTTTCTTTCTTTCTTTCTTCCTTTCCTTTCCTTTCTCTTTCTTTCTTTCTTCTTTCTTTCTTTCTTTTTTGAGACAGGGTCTTGCTCTGTCACCCAGGCTGGAGTGCAGTGGTGTGATCTTGGCTCCCCTGCAGTCTCAACCTCCCAGGCTCAAGCCATCCTCCCACCTCACCCTCCCACATAGCTGGGACTACAGGCGCACATCACCACATCTGGCTGATTTTTGCATTTTTTGTAGAGAAGGGGTTTCGCCATGTTGGCCAGGCTGGTCTGGAACTCCTGGACTCAAGAGATCCACCTGCCTCGGCCTCCCAAAGCCCACGCCCAACCAGCCTCAGTGATTTTTTTTTTTTTTTTTTTTTGAGACGGAGTCTCGCTCTGTCGCCCGGACTGGAGCGCAGTGGCACGGTCTCGGCTCACTGCAACGTCTGCCTGCCGGGTTCAAGGGATTTTCCCGCCTCAGCCACCTGTGAGCCACCATGCAGGCCAGCCTCAGTGACTTCTTAGGAGCCTGTTGTATGCAATCTTGAGAGCTGAAGAAGTGAGAGGGACCCACCCCATCCTACTTCTACAGAATCCTTGGCACCCCCACCAATGTTCCTAGACTCTGTCTCAGGACCAAGGTAGTGCAGACCCAAAGCCCAGCCCTATCCTGGCTCCCAGGAATCCCACAGCCTCTGGGGTAGAGGTGGTTAGAGGCACCAGCTCCAGACCTTGGCTGCCTTCTGTCTGCCCTCAGGGTCTGCTCAGATCAGGGCACCCCCTCCCCCAGGCTGGGGCTCAGCCTCAGCATCCTCAGCAGGGCTTCCGACAGCAGCATTTCCACAACTTTCCAGCCCTGGCCCCTGTTCAAGGGTTTGGCCTCAGGCAGGACTAGAGCTGAGTGGCAGAGGAGGAGGAGGAGCGGGGAGAGAGCCGAGTAGTTCAGGTTGCCGCAGGGGAGAGAGGAGGGAGGAGGAGGGGAGGGAGCGAAGGTCCTCAGAACCCAAGTGCGGGGCAGCCTCAGGAAGGTGACTTCTGTTATTCTCCCTGTGCGCCGTGTCTTTAGGAAAATCCCCCTCACACGACAGCCCAACAGCCTTATCCCCGCAGTTGCTCTGGGAGCAGGGGAAGATGTCCTGCAGTTCTTGCCCCTCATTTGGGTCAACTCCAGGGCAGAATTAAAGGCAACAGCTGCAAGGAATCAGCAGAAGCAAGACAGCAGCCATGAGCACGAGCCCCCAGAGCTGGCCGAAACCTTGGAGGCTTCGTGTAGCTACAGCGATGGCCACGTCTGGGCTGGCACTCACCTTATGCCAGTCTCTAGGGAGGAGCCCGCATTCGCAGACTGGGTTACATCTTTTCTTTTCCCCTCTTCCACGCTGGGATTCCTTTTTTTTTTTTTTTTTTTTTTTTTTTTTGAGACAGAGTCTCGCTCTATTGCCCAGGCTGGAGTGCAGTGGCGTGATCTCAGCTCACTGCAACCTCTGCCTCCCAGGTTCAAGCGATTCTCCTGCCTCAGCCTCCTGAGTAGCTGGGATTACAGGCGCCCAGCCCCATGCCCGGCTAATTTTTGTATTTTTAGTAGAGACAGGGTTTCGCCATGTTGGCCAAGCTGGTCTCAAACTCCTGACCTCAGGTGATCCGCCTGCCTTGGCCTCCCAAAGTGCTGGGATTACAAGCGTGAGCCACCGTGCCTGGCCTGGAAATTGTTTTTTTTTTTTTTAAACCCTCAGGTGATTCTGACTCTCCTGGAACCTGAGAACCACCAGTCTATGGGAACAGAGCCCTGCTTTGGGTCAGGTGTGTATAACTATGGTATTCCCTTTCTTCTCTGCCTCTATTTGTTGTTGTTGTTGTTTTGTGTTTTGTTTTTTTTGAAACGGAGTCTTGCTGTCGCCCAGGCTGGAGTGCAGTGGTGCAATCTCGGCTCACTACAATCTCTGCCTCCCGGGTTCACACCATCCTCCTGCCTCAGCCTCCCGAGTAGCTGGTAAGGGAGGAGACCACCCCTCATATCGTCTTATGCCCAATTTCTGCCTCCAAAGAAAGAAGTAAAAACTAAAAGGCAGAAATGAAATCCACAGGCAGACAGTCCGGTGCTGCTGGGCCTGGTAGTTAAAGATTGACCCCTGACCTAATCAGTTATGTTGTCTATAGATTACAGACATTGCATAGAAATGCACTGTGAGGCTGGGTGCGGTGGCTCACGCCTGTAATGCCAGCACTTTGGGAGGCCGAGGCAGGCGGATCACTTGAGGTCAGGAGTTCGAGACCAGCCTGACCAACATGGAGAAACCCTGTCTCTACTAAAAATACAAAATTAGCTGGATGTGGTGGTGCATGCCTGTAATCCCAGCTACTCCGGAGGCTGAGGCAGGAGAATAGCTTGAACCTAGGAGGTGGAGGTTGCGGTGAGCCGAGATTGTGCCATTGCACTCCAGCCTGGGCAACAAGAGCAAAAAACTCTGTCTCCTCAGCCTCAGGAGAAACAAAAAAAAAAGAAATGCACTGTGAAAATCCCTATCCTGTTTTGTTCCGATCTAATTACCAGTGCATGCAGCCCCCAGTCACGTACCCCCTGCTTGCTCAATCAATCATGACCCCCTCACACGCACCCCCCCCTTAGAGTTGTGAGCCCTTAAAAGGGATAGGAATTGCTCACTCGGGGAGCTTGGCTCTCAAGACAGGAGTCTTGCCGATATGCTCCCGGCCGAATAAACCCCTTCCTTCTTTTTTTTTTTTTTTTTTTTTTTTTTTT